>NW_022987550.1:1508922-1539525 GCF_902827165.1 Trematomus bernacchii
TGAACCGGCGACCCTACAGCTCCCAGTCCAAGCCCCTACTGACTGAGCCACTGCCGGACTTAAATGATCTAACTCAGCTCAACTCATTAATATATTTATTAGTAATACAGAGCTGCAAATATTTAAATATTCACATGTTCACAGACCCATACAACACTTATAGTTATATAAATATTGCTATTTTATTTTGTTTAATCTTTTATTGTACATTTCTATTTAAGTTCTTATGGTTATGTTAGTATTTGTATTTAATTCTTGACATGCCATTGCAGATTTTTACTTGAATTTCATGTTTTAATACATATTTGTAATTTTTATCTTTTATTGCAGATTTGTTTTACTTTAACTTATTAGGTTTAAATAAATATTCTTTTTTTAATTTGATATTTTTTTAACTTTAAATTCAATTTTCTTATTATATTATATTTAATACATTTGAAAGTTGTAGTCACATTTTAATTTAAAAAGGAGTTTCATTTATATTTGATTGGACACATTTACTTTAACTTACTGCATTTAAATATATATTTTTGTAATCTTTCATTAAAGATTTGTACTCTTTTCTTATGATATATAAATACTGTCATAAATCCTGTTTCCCCCTCAGACACAGAAAGTATTCTGATTCTGAAATAAAAAGGGATTCTTCAATTTGACAAAAGTGGAAAGTCGTTTTTTGATCAAGAAATAAAGGAAAATGTGTTATTTTTGGTAATAATTTGCCCTTAAACTCATTTTGTAGTGAGTTGTGTTTCCCTTAATTCCTATTTGATATAGTTTGTTGTTTTTTAAACGCCTATTTACTTAAACTGAACAAGACTTTTCTCGGTTTAAAAAACAAAAGCCTTCGTTCACTGTTAATGTATTCAAGAAAAACAACATGTTCTGTAAGATAGGGACCTCTAATTGATTTAGTAAAAAGCTAATTGATAGTATTTTGGTGTTGTTTTAACCGTGGAGGCATGCAAAACAATAAGAAATCGTCTTCAAGTATTCAAGAGTAACAGACGTAATAAAAATGGACATTTTGTTGATCCACCTAGTCCTCCTGAGGGTTAATATGTGCTTCTGTATTAAACTCTGAGTTACCTGGAAACAGTTCAAACAAACTCCTTCATGCATAAATCCACTTATTGATGCACACACACCCCCAAAATAAACTCTCTGACCGCACCTGCCTGATCTCTTATCCCCAGGTGAGCGCTCCGAGGCTTAAAATAAACCTTTAGTCTCTCTCCAAACAGTGTGTGTGTGTGTGTGTGTGTGTGTGTGTGTGTGTGTGTGTGTGTGTGTGTGTGTGTGTGTGTGTGTGTGTGTGTGTGTGTGTGTGTGTGTGTGTGTGTGTGTGTGTGTGTGTGTGTGTGTGTGTGTGTGTGTGTGTGTGTGTGTGTGTGTGTGTGTGTGTGTGTGTGTGTGTGTGTGTGTGTGTGTGTGTGTACCCTGAACACACGGCTAACAAAAGAGCCATTCAGTGGAGAGGCAATAACAAAGATGGAGGCTGCATGTTCTGTTATTTAAACGGCTGTCAGTCGTCCCCTCGGAGATACACTTATTTATAATGAAGCTAGTTAGTGAAGTGTGTTAAATGAGGTAGAAAAGGCCAGGTTAGGGGATAGGATTAATGTTTGAAATGTCCGACATGTGCGATAAACATTCAGGTTACCCCCCCAAAACAATAGTGACAATAAGGACACTTTTTTAACTTTGTGTAATGTCACGCATTCTGGTCTATAATTCAATGGGAACATGTATGCATTGGAAGTAACCCATTAATCCCCACTTCTTCTTCTTCTTTCGTCATCATTAGACCAAACCGGTTTGTGTGACATGTTTTTGGGGAATAGTATTATTGCAGCTGACTGTGACTCAGACTCAGAGAATCTCCCCGTGTAACACAATCTCATGAGAGCTAGACGTGGTTTGGCTTCTGTTTAGTTTTCACCTCCAATGACCCATTTCCCAGAATGACAAAAAAGTGTTTCCTCTTTTATTAATTCATATAAATACATTAATGACAGAGCAGCTTGTTAGAAAGCTTGAGCGTTTTATTCTTGCACAGATGAAAAAAAAAGATTCTCTTTTAAATATATAAGGTTGTGCTAAAAGCATTTTCTCCTTCCAAACTCCTTCAGTCTGCTCTCATGAGAGGCAGCCACAGTTTAATTCACTTGTCGCTTCATTCCTCAGCGTTACAGCGATAGGAAAGATTATTAAATCAGAACCATCAGAACATAAGTGACACTGATGGCGTGAAGACAGATGTATTTAAAAGCATGCACACAAACACAGAAGGTTTAAGGTGGACTGTATGCCTCTGTGAGGGTCAGACTCCTTCAGGATCTCTTGACACAGACGGACGGCAACTTCAAGCTACAATGCATGTTATCCCAGCACTTCTCCGCTGCGAAAAAATACAAAAGATATTTGTTTTTATATTTCTCTGGTACTCAAATCTAAAATTGACATAACTTATTGTAAGCGTAATGCTATATTACCTGAGAAATTTATCTGTATGCATCTCTGCACGCCTCTCTGATTGGGCTCTCCATCACACCAGTCTGTGTAGCTGAAAGGAGTCCCATCAGACCAGGTCCAGACGTTCACCTGCAAGAAACAATAGTACATTTATTTATCAGGAAAACTGTAAAATTAGACGGAAGAAACTGGAATATACTCAAAATACCAAAACTAAACTTACTCATATGCAGAATCACCTTTTTGTATAAAACGATATATTATATCTTAATTAACTGCTGTTTTCTAATGTATTTCATGATTTCTTAAACTTAAAATGTATATCATGAGATACATTGCACTTTTTAAAGTGTTATTAAACCTATATCACACCTATATTACACTGTTATGAGACCCATATTAAACTAATATTATACCATATAATGCCCATGTTACACCCACATTACACCGTTACTTAACCCAAATTACACCAATATAACACCTATATTACACCCATGTTACAGTCATGTTAGAATCCAATGTTGTCAAATAAATGTAGTGATACTAGGAGAACTATTAAGTAGCATCAAATAAAGAACAAGTACCTCAAATTGCACTTTACAACAGAACTTGAGTAAATGTACTCAGTTACTTTCACAACTGTAAAGTACCGTATGTAGTTCAGAGCCTCCGACCCACGCTAGCTTCATCCGATGAGTTGCGGTCATGGTCATCTTCTCAATCTCAAGTAACTCCATCGTGTTGCTTACGGACGCCAGGTGTCCCCCCATGGAGTAGCAGTTTCTCTGCAAGACAAATTAGAAGAATATTAAACAAAAAATAAATCCTGCATTCCACATTTTGCTCAAGTAAAAGTACATGTACAAAAAGTAAAATGACTCATTGTACAGAATGGCCCATTTCAGAATAACGTATTCTTAATGCATTTATTTCTTTGTTGCAGCTACTGCTTAAAATAAATAGACCTACTATCAATCAATCAAAGTTTATATTGCCCAATATCACAAATGTTACATTTGTCTCAGGGGACAGTTTGTACAGGTTATCAAACTATCAAAACAAATGCATTTGTAGTCCTGAGTCAAGGACCAGCATTACCTCAGCTCTAGCCCATCTCATGGGTGTGGGGTTGAAGTAGAAACAGCGTCCGTTGATCGAGGTCCATCCACCGGGGCAGTAAACAGAGCGCTTCACCACATGACTCTTAGTCTCTTAATGTAAAACTTTTATTAGACTCTCGTTTTATCTGATGGCATATAGACATAAACCCTTTGTTGTAATTTATTACACGGCTTGGTTAAATACTAGATTCTGATTGGTCAATTTGGACATTTCAGAGGTTGTTAATACTCAATAACACAGTGCTGCTATGCAAAATGATGACCGTTGCTAAGGAGGATCGCGATCGATGACCGCTTCGTTGCACATTATCCCTTACTTATTACAAGGCTTAGTTGAATACTGAATTCTGGTCAGTTTGGACATTCTGTGGTCTTTTATTTCTATATAGCGGACCGTTGCTAAGTATACAATACCGTTGCCAAGGTATAGAAGACTGTTGCTAAGGTATAGAAGACTGTTGCTAAGATATAAAAGACTGTTGCTAAGGTATAGAAGACTGTTGCTAAGGTATAGAAGACTGTTGCTAAGGTATAGAATAGTGTTTCTAAGTTATAAAAGACTGTTGCTAAGGTATAGAAGACTGTTGCTAAGGTATAGAAGACTGTTGCTAAGGTATAGAATAGTGTTTCTAAGTTATAAAAGACTGTTGCTAAGGTATAGAAGACTGTTGCTAAGGTATAAAAGACTGTTGCTATGGTATAGAAGACTTTGGTTGGTTTTCTGTTACTCAATCAGTATTAATATATTTCGTTTTTACATATTTAGATCTTATGTATTAAGTTTTATATTGAGTTTTATATGTTTATATATATATATATATAATAATGTTTTTCAAAAATGTAGTTCTACATTTTTATTTTTTATATTCAATTTCTTTTACATTTCGAGAGCACACATCTTTGAATTCATGCTGGCTGAACTGTCCCCAGTAAATAACAGTATTCATATATTATGATTTAATGTATTTATTTTTCGTACATTTATTTTGTATTTTCATATATATTTAGTTATAGTTTTAAAATAGTAAGTTCTAGTGTTTATGTACAATCTAAAATCAACTCACCTGCTTGGTCTTTTTCAGCTGCTGCCTCTGAAACGGCCAACAAGTTTAACACTGCAGTTATTGACTTATTGTTTTACTGACAATAAACACATCTGTTAAAGGTTTTAGATATGTTATAATACTCACCAGCAGCTCTAACCAAGGCCATCATGGCACAAACCAGAGCGAACACAGCGAGCGTCTTCATGATGAGGATCCTTTAAAACACAAATACAGATTACAGGTAACAATGTGGGGAATAAAACAGTGAGGAGATGATGAGAGAGTTTGTAGAAACCTGAAGTCCAGCCGTCCTGTGGTGCAGAGCAGGAGGAACACCAGCTCTTAAATACTCAAACTTATCTGATCATCTGTAAAGAAACAAGGAACTTAGAAAAGATGCGGCCCTGCCCTCTTGCAAAACACAAGTTACCCTAATCTTAACGCCTTTTTAGGAAATCTGCAAATGTTAATAGAAATGTATGTTCCTCATCTAGTGTCTCTGTAGTCATTTAGTTTTTGTAATTGTGATCATGGTTTAGTCTCTCCATGGTGTCTCTTTGAGGGACATTTTGTAGGTGAAGGCCTGACACTTCTGTAAGTGATGCATTACATTTCAAATCGAAGCATAACAACTGCAAAGGGACACAAATCGATCACAATACACTTGGACAAATGCAAAACAACTACAGAGACAATTTTTTTTTTACAAAAAGCCAAACATAATTGGGCAAAATAAAGATAAGAAACTATAAAACAAATTCACTATCTCTTACTACAGTATGGTATGACCTGCTTGAAGTGAATATATCTGCACTTTCCTTGTTGTTCAAAGTTTGATTCTCTATGCTTTTTGCACTTAGTGTAAGTCGCTTTGGATAAAAGCGTCAGCAAATTAAATATAATGTAATGTAATAAAAAGACAAAAGCAATTTCAGAGAGACCCAAACAACTTCAAAGATATGCTACATTTACAACATGACTATACAAGTTAAAGAAGGGCTTCAGAGGTGATTTAGCAAAATGCAAAAACCTTCTTCAGTGACACTCAACATTTCCGTGTTCACTATGCAGGAAACTAGACTAAAAATAACACGTTCTTTTTGTAGAAAGCCACAACATGCCTATGAGACTTTATGGCCATACAAAATGACCATACAAGGTAAAGAAGGCCTTCAATGGTGATTTTGCAAAATGCTAAACATTCTTCGGTGACACAGCAAAATGCATGCAGCAGACATAGAGAGACATATAGTTATATATATATTTGATGCGTGTATATTTTACAGAAACATTACTTTATTTCATATCAAAAATGGCATTATGGACTTATTATTATACGAGTTAGGATTGGGCGAAATGGGAAATAATCGAAAAGACAAGTAATTATGCAAAATCTAACATGATATCTTCTTGTATCAGAATTTAAAGTTAAAATCGTTCATACAGTCACTTTGATTGGTTGCACACTACAGACTTTTCAGTTACTTCTAAAGCTCTTAGTTGCAAGTTTAAATGTTGATTAACCCAAAGTGTTATGTTAGAAATGCATAGTAGGCCTACAGGTCCCCATTACATAGAAGTATTTGCACAATTAACACAAGTTGTTTTAATTAGTATTATAGTCTGCAGACAAAAGTTTAAAAATGGCTTGTAAGATTTTACAATTTTGGATTCGGACAGATTGCTTATTTATTTGAAGAAAATAATTCACAGTAGATGTAATAATTTTCCTCTTGTGTTCTCTATAACCAAAGGTCGCAGCACTATACTCATGGTAGTCAAACAGCCCAGAGAGTACAGATATGGCCGCTTTCATGTTAAAACTGCAATTTCTTATCATTGCCCAACATATGTGAGTTAGCATCCAGCAGTTTCTGACGAGACAAGAAGTATGCTCCATTTAAGTGGTGCCTATAATGGTGCTACTTTCACTACCACTAAGCTAAAGGTGGCTAATGTTGGGCTATAAAGGAACTACAGCACTCTCCCATGACTTCACGTCACCACCGCTAAGCTAAAGGTGGCTAATGTTGGGCTATAGAGGAACTACAGCACGGTCACATGACTTCACGTCACCACCGCTAAGCTAAAGGCAGCTAATGTTGGGCTATAGAGGAACTACAGCACGTCACATGACTTCACGTCACCACCGCTAAGCTAAAGGCGGCTAATGTTGGGCTATAAAGGAACTACAGCACGTCACATGACTTCACGTCACCACCGCTAAGCTAAAGGTGGCTAATGTTGGGCTATAACGGAACTACAGCACGTCACATGACTTCACGTCACCACCGCTAAGCTAAAGGTGGCTAATGTTGGGCTATAAAGGAACTACAGCACGGTCACATGACTTCACGCTACCACCGCTAAGCTAAAGGCAGCTAATGTTGGGCTATAAAGGAACTACAGCACGGTCACATGACTTCACGTCACCACCGCTAAGCTAAAGGTGGCTAATGTTGGACTATTAAGGAACTACAGCACGGTCACATGACTTCACGTCACCACCGCTAAGCTAAAGGTGGCTAATGTTGGGCTATAAAGGAACTACAGCACGGTCACATGACTTCACGCCACCACCGCTAAGCTAAAGGTGGCTAATGTTGGGCTATAAAGGAACTACAGCACGGTCACATGACTTCACGTCACCACCGCTAAGCTAAAGGTGGCTAATGTTGGGCTATAGAGGAACTACAGCACGGTCACATGACTTCACGTCACCACTGCTAAGCTAAAGGCGGCTAATGTTGGGCTATAACGGAACTACAGCAGAGAACCTCCCGGTGTAATGCAATCTCATGAGAGCTAGACGTGGTTTTGACTCCTGTTCAGACATGCTGCCGATCACTCAGCTGTTTGATGATTTTCGCTCTGAAATATGATTTAGTTTTCACCTCCAATGACCCATTTCCCAGAACGACAAAAAAAGTATTTTTATAAGTAATAATACTAAGTGTTTCCTCATATTAATTCATATAAATACATTAATAACAGAGCAGCTTGTTAGAATGCTTGAGCGTTTTATTCTTGCACAGATGAAAAAAAGAGTCTCTATTAAATATATAAGGTTGTGCTAAAAGCATTTTCTCCTTCCAAACTCCTTCAGTCTGCTCTCATGAGAGGCAGCCACTGTTTAATTCACTTGTCGCTTCATTCCTCAGCGTTACAGCGATAGGAAAGATGATTAAATCAGAACCATCAGAACATAAGTGACACTGATGGTGTGAAGACAGATGTATTTAAAAGCATGCACACAAACACACAAGGTTTAAGGTGGACTGTATGCCTCTGTGAGGGTCAGACTCCTTCAGGATCGCTTGACACAGACGGACTGCATCTTCACGCTACACTGCCGGTTATCCCAGCATTTCTCCGCTGCGAAAAAAACAAAAAATACAAAAAATGTTTGTTTTTATATTTCTCTGGTACTCAAATCTAAAATCGACATAACTTATTGTAAGCGTAATGCTATATTACCTGAGAAATTCATCAGTAAGCATCTCTGCACGCCTCTGTTATTGGGCTCTCCATCACACCAGTCTGTGTAGTGGAAAGGAGTCCCATCAGACCAGGTCCAGACGTTCACCTGCAAGAAAAAAATAGTACATTTATTTATCAGGAAAACTGTGAAATTAGACGGAAGAAAACGATATATTATATCTGAATTAACTGCTGTTTTTTTGTATTTCATGATTTCTTAAACTTAAAATGTATATCATGAGATACATTGCACTTTTTAGAGTGTTATTAAACCTATATCACACCTATATTACGCTGTTATGAGACCCATATTAAACTAATATTATACCATATAATACCCATGTTACACCCACATTACACCGTTACTTAACCCAAATTACACCAATATAACACCTATATTACACCCATGTTACAGTCATGTTAGAATAATTTGACTGTATACCAATGTTATCAAATAAATGTAGTGGTACTAAATATAGTGGAGGAGAACTATTAAGTAGCATAAAATAAAGAACAAGTACCTCAAATTGCACTTTACAACAGAACTTGAGTAAATGTACTTAGTTACTTTCACAACTGTAAAGTACCTCATGTACATCAGAGCCTCCGATCCACGCTTCCTTCGACTGATAAGTGGCGGTCATGATCATCTTCTGGATCTCATGGTACTCCATCATGTTGCCCATGGACGCCAGGTGTCCCCTCATTGAGTGGCAGTTTCTCTGCAAGACAAATTAGAAGAATTTTAAAGAAAAAATAAATCCTGCATTCCACATTTTGCTCAAGTAAAAGTAGAAAAAGTAAAATGACTCATTGCACAGAATGGCCAATTTCAGAATAACGTATTCTTAATGCATTTATGTGTTTGTTGCAGCTACTGCTTAAAATACATAGACCTACTATCAATCAATCAAAGTTTATATTGCCCAATATCACAAATGTTACATTTGTCTCAGGGGACAATTTGTACAGGTTATCAAACTCTCAAAACAAATGAATTTGTAGTCCTGAGTCATTACCTCGGCTTTAGCCCAAGTCATGGGCCTGGGGTTGAAGTAGAAACAGCGTCCGTTGATCGAGGTCCATCCACCGGGGCAGACAACAGAGCGCTTCACCACATGACTCTTAACTGAGAACAAAAGTTAGAGTCTCTTAATGTAAAACTTTTATTAGACTCTCGTTTTATCTGATGGCATATAGACATAAACCCTTTGTTGTAATTGATTACACGGCTTGGTTAAATACTAGATTCTGATTGGTCAATTTGGACATTTCAGAGGTTGTTAATACTCAAGAACACAGTGCTGTATGCAAAATAATGACCGTTGCTAAGGAGGATCACGATCAATGACCGCTTCGTTGCACATTATCCCTTACTTATTACAAGGCTTAGTTGAATACTGAATTCTGATTGGTCAGTTTGGACATTCTGTGGTCTTTTATTTCTATATAGCGGACCGTTGCTAAGTATACAATACCGTTGCTAAGGTATGGCAGACTGTTGCTAAGGTATGGCAGACTGTTGCTAAGGTATAGAAGACTTTTGCTAAGGTATAGCAGACTTTTGCTAAGGTATGATCAGCGCTGCTGGAAGTTTAACTCATTCCGAAATAAAATTATTCTAAACAACACATCATGTAAAATAAAATAAGTTAGAATAGCATAATGTCTAAATTATATATAATATATAAGTTAATATAAAACAAAAAGAACACAATTTAAAACATAATTAAAATACATAGCATAATGAAACATGCAATAGTTATAATGAATAATAATAATAATAATAATAATATCATAACGACAAAGTGAAAATCAAATAGCAACTCACCTGCTAGGTCTTTTTCATCTGCTTCCTCTGAAATGGCTAGAAAGTTTAACACTGCAGTTATTGACTTGTTTACTGACAACAAACAAATCTGTTAAAGGTTTTAAATTAGGGCTGTCAGTCGATTAAAATATTTAATCGCGATTAATCGCATGATTGTCCATAGTTAATCGCGATTAATCGCAAATTAATCGCACATTTTTTATCTGTTCTAAATGTACCTTAGAGGGATATTTTTCAAGTTTTTAATACTCTTATCAACATATGAGTGGACAACTATGCTTTATATGTTTGTTTATTATCATTTGAACAATGACAAATATTCTCATGAATATTAAACACAACAACCTGAACATTACAAATATTCACCTCAATTCAACCTGGAACCTCTCTCATACAATACTGTGTGTGTGTGTGTGTGTGTGTGTGTGTGTGTGTGTGTGTGTGTGTGTGTGTGTGTGTGTGTGTGTGTGTGTGTGTGTGTGTGTGTGTGTGTGTGTGTGTGTGTGTGTGTGTGTGTTGTGTGTGTGTTGTGTGTGTGTGAGAATGTGGAGACACTGTGATGGATCGTTGGAGCTATGTGCAGCTCAAGGCATATATGCCTGTGTGTATGAGCTGTGTTGCGCGCACTATCCGTGCTGAGTGTGCTGTCTGGCTACCTGCATAAAGTCAAGTGCTCGGCGCAGTTGTCGGCGAAATGTCGCTCCTCTGTTTTCATTGAAACAGCTCCTTATATCCGTTAGCTCAGCTAGCTAGCACCAGATGCTAACAACAACACGTAAGGTGTGCTTCGCTCGCGCCACACATACACACACCCTCCCGGTCCTCCCGATGGCCAGTCCGGGCCTGCCGGTGAGCGTGGAAGTGTGGTCTGCCACAAGCGGGCGGCAGGAGCGGGGCTGTCAGCATCAGCTTGTAGATGGTATTTTAAACTCGATGCGCTCTGAAACTACGGCGGCCGAGGACAAAAAATACACATGCGTTAATCGCGTTAAAATAATTAGTGGCGTTACATTTTTTTTGCGTTAACGCGTTATTAACGCGTTAACTTGACAGCCCTATTTTAAATATATAATAATACTCACCAGCAGCTCTAACCAAGGCCATCATGGCACAAACCAGAGCGAACACAGCGAGCGTCTTCATGATGAGGATCCTTTAAAACACAAATACAGATTACAGGTAACAATGTGGGGAATAAAACAGTGAGGAGATGATGAGAGAGTTTGTAGAAACCTGAAGTCCAGCCGTCCTGTGGTGCAGAGCAGGAGGAACACCAGCTCTTAAATACTCAAACTTATCTGATCATCTGTAAAGAAACAAGGAACTTAGAAAAGATGCGGCCCTGCTCTCTTACAAAAAATTAAGTTAAACTTAGCGCCTTTTTTAAGAAATCGTCAAATGTAAATGGACATTTTTTGTTCCTCTTTAGTCATTTGTATCTTTTTGAAGTCATTTTGTGTCTCTGTAGTTATTTTGTTTTTGTAAGTGTGATCATGTTTTTGTCTCTCCATGGTGTGTCTTTGAGGGA
Organism: Trematomus bernacchii; assembly: GCF_902827165.1. Taxonomy (NCBI): domain Eukaryota; kingdom Metazoa; phylum Chordata; class Actinopteri; order Perciformes; family Nototheniidae; genus Trematomus; species Trematomus bernacchii. Next base: position 1,520,404 of record NW_022987550.1, read on the forward strand.
CATTTTGTAGGTGAAGGCCTTACACTTCTTAAAGTGGACCTATCATGCTATATTTAAATGATATATTGTAGGGCCATACCTATATAAGGTATATTTATACGTTTCTGTTTTCAAAATACCAAACAGATCATGCATTTTAGCCATGCCTCATTTCGCTCTATGTGCTGTTTGCTGTCTACGGGGCTGATTCTGCTGACCACGGCCCCCTGCAGGAGAGGGGAGACGTGCTCTGATCAGCTGCTGGGCTGTCAGAAGAGGGGGAGAAAAAGAGATCTCCGTGTTTTATTATATAGAGTCGTTATTCATTTGTTTTAAAGCTCAATAAATATCAAAGAAGACCTTTGACCGGCACTTTTCTAATTTTGTCCGGAAGATTTAAACTTTAACGGACATCTTGACCGGCGAAACAAACTGAAACTGAAACTCTGCCGCACGGTCCCCTCGTTCCTTGGAAGAGGCGGAGAGGTGGGTGTTTGTCATCTGCTGGTGGACTAACCGGAGAGAATTACAGTGCTTGCCTCGACGGGGAGGGATTGCATTGAATTAAAGCAGCGGGAGCAAACGCTTGCCTCGGGGAGGGAGAAAAAAAGTCACAGCGGAGAATAAACAGAAGGGTAACCATGGTAACTATGGGCGGGAAGTCTTCTTCGCTGCTTTTGTGGCAGACTACAGCACCACTTACAGGCCTGGCATATGTACTACAGCGTCTCCAGCGCTTTCGAGCGGCAATGGCCGGCCGTGGCCCAACCCCACATTCCCCTGATAGGTGGAGAGTTGGCCCAATAGCCGTAGCGCCACCGTCCTGACGTCAGGACAGTGTTCAAATCTGGATCAGTTTTTATCAGATCTGTTGCAGCCCCTTTTTTAGAGATTTGGGTATGGAGGAAAATAGAGAGGGTTGTGTTTTCTGACACTTAGTGAGTTCCCTGGAACACCGGGGACACATATTCATGTATAAAAGACGTACAAAAGTGCATTTTGCATGATAGGTCCCCTTTAAGTGATGAAAACTGAAATAAGACTAAAACATGTTTTTCTTCCTAATGCTCAAAGACGCTTTACATAAAATCTGAACAGAAACAGTACAAAGAAAACACAAAACATAAAGAGTAGTCCTAATCCAACTGCGGATTTCAGATTTGTCACAGTTTAGTTTCAGAAAGTTGTTTTGCATCCATGTTTTGATGTCAGTGAGGCAGTTGGTGTGTTGGGAGTGGGTGGTTGCAGAAATAGTTTTTGTAGACATGTAGAAATGGGTGTCGTTGGTGTAACAGTGGAACCGGAGTTGGCTGACGGGGTCCAAGTGGGATGATGTAAATGATGAAAAGCAGCGGACCAAGTACAGAGCCCTGGGGGACGCCATGAGTGACATTCAGTGACTAAATGAGTTTAGGTTAGACATCAGCAACAACATAAACTCAAAATACCAAACTAAAAACACTGCAGAATTGCCTTTTGTGAACTATATCACTGGATTCAAAGGCTCAAGATACAAAGGTTTTAATAATATATGCACATAAGCTACAATGTAGAAATGGCAATGAAAATCTTATGACCTGAGCTCCTCCAGCAATGCAACATAGTCATATAATAAAATTAGGGCTGTCAAGTTAACGCGTTAATAACGCGTTAACGCCACTAATTATTAGTTTCAGAGCGCATCGAGTTTAAAATACCATCTACAAGCTGATGCTTACAGCCCCGCTCCTGCCGCGCCCGCTTGCGGCAGACCACACTTCCACGCTCACCGGCAGGCCCGGACTGGCCATCGGGAGGACCGGAAGGGTGTGTGTAAGTGTGGCGCGAGCAAGCGAGAGATAGAGAACGTGCACACCTTACGTCTATTGTTGTTGTTAGCATCTGGCGCTAGCTAGCTGTGCTAACGGATATAAGGAGCTGTTTCAATGAAAACAGAGGAGCGACATTTCGCCGACAACTGCGCCGAGCACTTGACTTTATGCAGGTAGCCAGACAGTGGGACATTGTACGAAAAGTCAGCACACTCAGCACGGATAGTGCGCGCAACATGATTGCAGCGTCCAGGCAGCTCCCGTTCGAGCATAGATGCCTTGAGTTGCACATAGCTCCAACGATCCATCACAGTGTCTCCACACACACACACACACACACACACACACACACACACACACACACACACACACACACACACACACACACACACACACACACACACACACACACACACACACACACACACACACACACACACACACACACACACACACAGTATTGTATGAGAGAGGTTCCAGGTTGAATTGAGGCGAATATTTGTAATGTTCAGGTTGTTGTGTTTAATATTCATGAGAATATTTGTCATTGTTCAAATGATAATAAACAAACATATAAAGCATATTTGTCCACTCATATGTTGATAAGAGTATTAAAAACTTGAAAAATATCCCTCTAAGGTACATTTAGAACAGATAAAAAATGTGGGATTAATTTGCGATTAATCGCGATTAACTATGGACAATCATGCGATTAATCGCGATTAAATATTTTAATCGACTGACAGCCCTAAATAAAATACAAAAATACAAATAAAAAGAGTGCAAGAAGTCTATATACACGTAAATAGCATATAATATACAAGAACACAATGTAAAATTAAATATTGTACAATAAGATGACAAACAGATTAATGTTTGTCGAGACTGCTAAAGCACTCAGGTGTTTAGCAGTCTTGTTGCCTGTGGGGAAAAAAACATTATAGCAGGTCATATATCTTGTATTACCCTCAATGGGCAAGTACATTGAATATTTAGGAAAATGTATTAATGCTATTTTCTTATCCTTCATTTTCTAATTCATTTCAATCGAAGCATAACAACTTCAAAGTGACACAAAGAGACCGCAAATAGACTTTGAGCAATAATAAAAAAGGGCAAAAGCAAAACAACTACAAAGACACACAATTATTACAAAAAGACAAATAATTACCACGGATAAAAAGCTATAAAGACCAAAGCAATTTCAAAGTGACCTAAAAAGACCTCGAAGAGATGCAACATTTATGAGAAACGACACCAAAAGGCCAAAATAGAGACTTCAAATTAACATAAAGAGGGGCAAAACAACCTCAAAGACACAAAGGAAAAACAAGACAGAGAGATTAACGATAAACAACATGACTATACAAAGTAAAGAAGGCCTTCAGGGGTGATTTTGCAAAATGCAAAAACCGTCTTCAGTGACACAGCAAAATGCATAAAGCGGAGATAGAGAGATACAACTCAGCAATTTCTATTATTACACAGAGATCTTGATCTATTTAATAACTGTTCGTCTTGTACCAGACGGGGTAACACGTTAAATACAAAAAAGGTTATAGCTTAATCGTTCTGTTACAACACGGTCATTCGAGATCGTTGTTAATTCCTTATATTTTAAAACGCTTATGTTTAAATATTATCAAAGCATAGTGTTTAACAGCAGTCATCTCAAGTCAGTTGTATTGCCCTCATAAAAAAGTGCAATAAAACAGTGGATGCTAACCTGCCTATGTTGGGCAATTTGCACAATTAGCATACATTGCGTTAGAATTCATTACCATTATTTGGACAACAGTTTTTTGTTTTTTTTGAGGATGCTGAGTCCATTTCCGACATTTTCAGGGTAATGAATGGCAGTTTTAACCAGAAAATGCCAACATTTGTACTCTCTGTGGGCTGATTTTTATACATTTTTGGTCGATTTGGACGATTTAGGGGACTTTTGATTGGACAGATTGCTTATTTATTTGAAAAAGATTGTCTTGAGTAGAGGTAATCATTTTCATTTTGTTCCCTTTATATGCAATGGTTGCAACACTACTCATCGTAGTCGAAATCAGCCCACAGAGAAAACAGATATTGCCGCTTTCTGGTAACATTTTAAGGAACTAATAAGAGCATCAAAATGACCATACAAGGTAAAGAAGGCCTTCAAGGGTGATTTTGCAAAATGCTAAACTGTCTTCGGTGACACAGCAAAATGCATGCAGCAGACATAGAGAGATACAAATACTTTAAATATATGAGTGTGTGTATTGTACAGACATATTACTTTATTATATAATCATAATGAATAAATAATCAATTTTATTTGGAGACCCTTTCATAACACTAAAGGACACTTTACAATTCATAACATATCATAACAAAAGGTTAAACACAGTAGGTGGCTAGCATTAGGCTATAAAGGAACTACAGCACGGTCACATGACTTCACGTCACCACCGCTAAGCTAAAGGTGGCTAATGTTGGGCTATAAAGGAACTACAGCACGGTCACATGACTTCACGTCACCACCGCTAAGCTAAAAGTGGCTAATGTTGGGCTATAAAGGAACCACAGCACGGTCACATGACTTCACGTCACCACCGCTAAGCTAAAGGTGGCTAATGTTGGGCTATAAAGGAACTACAGCACGGTCACATGACTTCACGTCACCACCGCTAAGCTAAAGGTGGCTAATGTTGGGCTATAAAGGAACCACAGCACGGTCACATGACTTCACGTCACCACCGCTAAGCTAAAGGTGGCTAATGTTGGGCTTGCCTGTTTACCACATTCAGACACATTTCAGTAGCTTCCATTCATATCAGTTGTTTGATGTTTCTGTTTTACAGCTAAATGTTTGTCTTCTTGTGTTAAAAACAATCTCACCTGTCTGTTAAACTCAGTGGTTCCCAAACTGTTTCACTCAGGCCCCCTTTGGGTAATTGGAAGTATTTTCTAGCCAACAAACCCGGTTCCCACCTACATTGGTAAGATTAAATATATATAGTTGTACAAACATTACATTTTCATCCATAATATAACAAGACACAAAGATCCAACTATAATTGTAGAAGTTATTATGAATTGAACATGAACAAAAGTGCTTGTATTGGCAAACGATCCTGTGCCACTGTGAAATAATTAGGCCTTATTGAAACTAGTAGGCCTTCTTCCCTGAGTAGTAGATTTTTAAATTCACATTATTTTTGGGAAAATATATAAATATAGGAAAAAAGTATTATTCTACATTATATGTGTGTGTTTGTGTGTGTGTGTTTGAGTGTGTGTGTGTGCGCGCGCGTGCTTTAAAGTTTAAAGACCCCCATAAAGCTCAGTTTATAACTCGAACCCTGGTTAAAACTGATCCTGAAAATGTCTGAAATGGACTCAGCGTCCTCAATAACCCCCATAACGTTCTCAACTGTCTGCATAGGATATAATGCTGAATAATTCTAATTACACAACTTGTGCTAATAGTGCAAATTGCCCAACATATGCAAGTGAGAATCCAGGCCATGAAAAGTGATCCGTTATCAGCGGCTGAACGATGAGGAAGTGATAGAGGGAACCTGATGATACTGCAGAAACTTCATGACACAACAAATCCACTTCTCCACCAACTGGACCAAAGGTCTGCCATCTTGTTATTTAGGATCTTCTGGCAGGGAAGCAGCAGAGAGATGGCAAAAGTACACACATCCTTTACTCAAGTAGAAGTACAGATACTCGTGTTTAAACATACTCTGGTAAAAGTAGAAGTACTGACTAAACTTCTTTACTCAAGTCAAAGTAAAGAGGGCTTTGAAATGTACTTCAGTAAAAAGTACCCATAACTAGCAGCTGTTTTAAAGAGTACCTGACCTCCCTTTATATTAATAGAACAATAATGTCATTGTTAGCTAATGAATGTTTCCATGCTGAACAACGGCAACATGACAACGTTTTCATTGGTCCCTCTTCTTTAGAGAAGACCAGGAAATGATGGATACACGGATCGTGTTCAAATCAATAGGCACGCAATGACTCTAAATAATAATGATCACGCCACCAAACACACATTCAAACTAAAGGAACCAGCCTGTTTGGGAAATGTAAGAAGTAGAAAGTACAGGTATTTGGGTTCAACATGTAAGAAGTAGAAAGTACAGGTATTTGTGTTCAACATGTAAGAAGTAGAAAGTTCAGGTATTTGGGTTCAAAATGTAAGAAGTAGAAAGTACAGGTATTTGAGTTCAAAATGTAAGAAGTAGAAAGTACAGGTATTTGGGTTCAACATGTAAGAAGTAGAAAGTACAGGTATTTGTGTTCAACATGTAAGAAGTAGAAAGTACAGGTATTTGTGTTCAACATGTAAGAAGTAGAAAGTACAGGTATTTGTGTTCAACATGTAAGAAGTAGAAAGTACAGGTATTTGGGTTCAAAATGTGAGAAGTAGAAAGTAAACAGTCGTCAGAAAAAGAAGTAGTGGAGTAAAGCACTGATACCAGAACAATGTACTTGAGTACAGTAACAAAGCAGACATTTTTGGTCCAATTAATCCGGTTAGTTAATTTGTGAGGGGTGAGTGGGTTCAAGTAACTTCCTAACAAGCTGCCCCCCCCCCCCCAAAACCCTCCATATGCCCCCCTGTGGAGCACAGCAGCAGATAGGGGGGGGGGGGGGGACGAGGACATGAGAGGGGACCATAATTATCCCTTCAATCTCAATTTAAATCTTGCACAGTTCACATCAGGACAAAGACGATAAAAACACCTTGAAATGGTGAAAGTTAGTGCATTCTGGATATGAGTTTTATCCCAACACTGTAATAAATGCAAAATAGATGATTACAGCTTTAAAAAGTATGCTTTTATGTGCTTAATTTAGACAAATATTACGTTTGTTATGAATAAAACTAGTGCTGGAGAGGCTTTTATCTGACTTTTTTGTATTTAAATGATGTTGTATCACTATTATGGGGCTATATGAATGCACTTGTGGGTGATTTGGAGCACCTCTGCACTTTGTTCTAATTAAATGTGTTTCTATCATTATTATGGGACTATAGAAACAAGAACAGCTTTTTGAGATAACAAATGTGTTGGCGTCTAAATTGTATAAACATTTAGTGAGTTTATTTGAATTTGAATTAATCCATTCGTTTTTGGGGATTTTCTTAAACTTCATTTTTCGATTTTTGTTACTTTTACTTATTTACTTTGACTTGTGACAGTGTGGTATGAGTACTTTGTTTTTAAGTAAAGCATCTTAATATTTCTTCCAGCACTACATATTTCCATCTGAAGTGTTCTTGAGTAGCTGAAAATGATAATACTTGAGTGTTAAGGAATAATTCTTCTAGATATCTAACCTTTTGCTCTGTGACGTTTTATGATCTCCTCTGACGTCTGTTATCTCCTTTAAGGAAAGGCCTTGGCGCCATATGTGTTGTTGTCACCAGTTTGTGACCGGTCAACTTGTCTGGCACGAAGGGTACTTGTTGTGAGAACGCTGAGGCACTTCTTTATCGGTGTTTGTGGACTCTAAGATGTGAAATCCTTGAGGCCATGAGTGTCGGACGCAGGTGGCTCAGTGTTCCCAGCTGTTTACAACTCCTTCAGAGATGTTGATTACTCTCTGTGAACCAGTCTAGCATAGAGAGAGGCTCTTCAGAATTGACGTGGCAACTCTCCTGCGAAGTCAGAACCTCTGACTCTTTGACTTGTGATGTGAATCCTCCGGCCGAATACTCTGAATAAACCCATCAGTGTTTGACATTAAAAGCTCCAACTCTCACCGTGTCTCCTTCCTGAGTCGGTGACTCAATGCATTGCTACACAGAAGTTTCCCCCACATTGAGTAAATGTACGTATTCCCCACTGGTTAAAGCTATATATTGTCTCCAGATGGCGTACATTAATATCTCAGCCATCTGTTGCAGTTTGTTCTGCTTCTTACTTCCTCGAAGGCACGTCCTCCTTTCTCCAAGTTAAGAGTCGAGCGTCATTATGCAAGACTCTCTCTGCTGCACTTCAAACACTCTGCAGAAAGTACAGCATGTCCTCTGCGCTGCCTGTCAATACGGTGTGAAATATTTAAGACTTTTAACGTTTAGCAGAGCTTGTGGGTTTCAGAGGATTGTAGTGTCAACACAGATTGTTTTTATAAAGCTACCAGAAGAACAGTTGCATGAAAAGAGAGCTGCTCAAAGTCAGCAAACAGACTCTTAAATGTCACAACAATATTTACCGTATTGACAGGGTGACTCTAAAAATAAATCTGCCTCTAGGTAATGAAAAAAATAGCTTGTAGATTTTAAAATAGCAGCTTGTGCAGGATGGACCGTGTTGCTCTAGTGATAATTATCTCAAAGATGACTTGGAATAATCCGAAATAATCCTTTATTTACAAACAGTCATCAATTTCTGAAAAATGCGTACATTTCCACATGATTTTTTTTAAATCATCTCCCTTTTTCGAAAATATATTTAAAAAAAGAAAATGAACTCATTGTTTTAAACATTATCTGGTTTTCAAAAAATGACCTGACTTTTAAAAATAATTTTTATTTTCAGAAATAACTTCAATTTAAAAAAAATAAAATTCACTTAATGAATACAAGCTCACTTTTTTATTTGTATTTTTGTATTTGGGATTGTGGGAAACGGTATTTCGATCTCTCTGTCTGTACACACAAACTGAAAGATTGATTATTGTTAGTAACCACATATCTCTTCTTCTCTTCAGCTCCCCAGCATGTTTGGAGACTTGAGGTCGACGTTCATCGCTCTGATGATCGGATCCTACGCCTCCTCCGCCGTCACCTTCCCCGGCATCAAGGTAACAACTGATCTCTGCTGTAAATAACAACACATATCCATCCATTGTTCCTCATCCATCCCATAAAGGGGCTCCCAGGAGTCATTTCAACGTTGTTTTTCATCATTTAAGGTCAAACATCGTCTCAAAAAGTCTTGTTTTAATAACAACACTTCAGACATTTGTAGGTGATCCATGCAAAACAATGTCTCATTGAGTTCATGTGTTATGTGATGTGTCCTAACGAACAGAACAGCCTCATCATTTCACATTAAAATACATTTTTCCAGCTAGATTATACAAGTGTGATAGTGGGGCACAATTATTTGCATTTGCCATTAATTGGATTTTCATGATTGTTATTTGGAGAGACAATTATAGAAAGAAAAATATCCTTATAAATCTTGTCAAGCTGATTAAAAACTGGATTTTAAACACAAATGTGCATTTGTTTTGTTATGGAAAGGCTTTTAAACACTTTTTTGGGCTATTGTTGCTTCCATAAAATGTCTATAGTCAAAGTAGTGGGAATAAACATTACAAAAACACATATTTATTACAAAGTTTGTAATAAATAAATTCCTCCTTAATTCACCAACAGTTATAAAATAATGCCTCATCTGCACATCAAACACATAACAACCCAGTTATTTATGTTGATTCTTTTTTCATGAGAGTTAGGGTAAGGGTTAAAGGTATTCTGATTCTGATTCTGATGACTTTAGGTGATCTACGATCTGGGCGCCACCTTCATCATCATCCTTCTGGTCTGGGCTGCCTGCGCCTGCCTCGTCTTCCTCAACTGTTTCATCAACTGGCCTCTGGAGCCGTTCCCCAGCCCAGAGGACATGGACTACACGTGAGAATAAAGGGGATTTCTGGGTGTAACGGGATTTCGGGGGGTAACGGGATTTCGGGGGGTAACGGGATTTCGGGGACTAACAGGAACGGGATTCCTGAGAGTAACGGGATATCAGAGAGTAACGGGATTTCAGGGATTAACAGGTTTTCTGGGAGTAACAGAATTTCTGTGAGTGGGGAGTATCGGGATTTCTAGTTCTTTAGTTTGTAGTTTGTAATTCTTTGGTTAGTTCTTTAGTTGGTAGTTCTAGTTTCTAGTTCTTTCGTAACGGGATTTCTGGGAGTAACGGGATTTCCACACACACACACACAGCCACACACACCCACACACACACAGCCCCACACCCACACACACACACACACACACACACACACACACACACTCACACACTCACACACTCACACACTCACACACACACACACACACACACACACACACACACACACACACACACACACACACACACACACACACACACACACACACACACACACACACACACACAGGTTTCTGTAGAGAGATTCTCCGCAGAGATCTCCTCACACACATGGAAAACATTTCATGGACAGGAAAGACTTTAAAACCAGATGATCGGCTGGATTTGCTCACAGTCGCCTGGACACTTTCTTTCCTCCTTTTACTCGGCTCATGTATCTTCTTCTGGTTTTCTTTCCTCATCCATCTCTTTATTGGTCGATTACTGAATTCATCCTAAGTATTCACATCCCCCCTGGCCTTCACCTGCAAAATACCACGGAAAGACACGTGCAAAGACAAGGAAGAGACTCAGAATGACTAAAAATAAACTTTAAATGGAGTAAAAAAATGCAAAACAAATACAAATGACCACAGAGGCACAAAATTCAAAAAAGGAGACACACAATTACTAAAAAGACACAAAATGACCATATAATAAATATATAACCCCAAGTAGACCAATTACAAATAGAAGACGACCACAAAGAGACTCAAAAAACCTGTATATTACATTTCAGAAAAAGACAAAAAGAGACCTAAAGCAACCACATAGAGATATAAAATGACACAAAATAACTAAAAGTGACTTCAAACAGTCACTTAAAGAACTCATAGAGACATAAAATTACACAAAATGACTCAGATTGACTTCAAACAGTCACTTAAAGAACTCATAGAGACATCAAATTACACAAAATGACTCTAAGTGACTTCAAACAGTCACTTAAAGAACTCATAGAGACATCAAATTACACAAAATGACTCAGATTGACTTCAAACAGACAAAGTGACACAGAATCACACTATTTCACGGTTCTCTGTATTTTGCGCTCAAAACCTCCTCTTCACCGCCTCTTCTCTCCTCCACCTGCAGGGTTAAGATCAAGTTCAGCTGGCTGGGCTTCGACCACAAGATCACAGGGAAGCAGTTTTACCAGCAGGTGACGACGGTGGGCCGCCGCCTCAGCGTGGGAAACTCCATGAAGCAGAAACAGCCGAACAAGGACCTGGCAACGCAGGAGGCCAACAAACTGTGCCTGTCCACCGTCGACCTGGAGGTCAAATCCAAGGACCAGGAACCGGGTGAGTCTGCAGGAAAATACACGTCAAACTAGTGTTGTTACGATACCAACATTTTTGTTTCGGTACCGATACCAAGTCAAGAATTGCGATTTCGATACCTTTCTCTAAAAAAAGGGGAACCCGTCTTAAATGTCATTATTGTGCTTTATTTCAAACCTGGAAAAAATGTTCAGTCATAACACAAACTTTTGAACAATGAGAACTATAAATAAAATAAATTAAAGCAATGGTATTCAAGGTGAAATGACAATTGACTAAAATAGCAGCATCATCTCAAACAACTTTTTTGTCAAAATTCAAAATAGAGGGAACATTTTCTTACAGACAGGCCTCGTGGTGTCCGTAGGCTTGCCCTCGCTGTCGGAGATGTAACCGTCTTTTTTGTCTTCAAGCTGAGGCACATCGGCAATAGCACTCACACTTGCAGCCATGCTTCTCGTTTTGTCACATGATATGACAGCTATATTCATAAAAAGAGTATTTTTAAACACCAGTATCTGTACTTCTACTTGAGTAAAGGATGTGTGTACTTTTGCCATTTCTGCAAGACAGACAGGATGTAAACACTAATGGGAACAGTAGAAGAAGACAAACAGGAAGTTACAGTTGCGCTTTGTCATTGTTCAAGGACTTCTTAGTGGACAATAAGGTCTTCCACACTACCTTAAAAGTGCTTGAATTTTAATTAAATATCCGTATGAACCCTCAGACCCCAGCTCGGACCTACATCTGTACAAAACAATTAGTCCCATTAGCCTGTGTTACCTCCGCCCTAAATCCATGCTAAGCTAACGTCCGTTTCCCCCACACCTCTCGCTCTCTTTGGTAACAAATGGACCGTGGAATATGTTCAGACCCTGATTTTAGAAAGCCACTCAGCAGGTGTTTGGTTTCAGAGCCTGAGAGAAGCATTGTAGCGTTGCAGTCATTGTTAATTTCATAACAGCTGGACATTTTCCATCTGTCAGGAGCTGTTACATTACTCACTGCACCTCTCATTCCTCTCAGCTAGATATCAATTTATTAGCCCAATTAAACCCTAAAAAGCAGAATAGGCCCCCTTTTAAGTATAAGTAGTAATACCACAGTGTAGAAATACTCTGTGACAAGTAAATCTAGTAGCAAAGAACCACAAATAATATTTCTTATGAAGCATAATGGCGATCCATTAATCAGTTCATCATTTTAAATGTTAGAGCTGGTAAAGGTGGAGATGACTTGTTAACGGACTATATAATAACTATAAATAATTGTACAGTAGTAAAAAGTACAATATTTGCTTCCATATTGTAGTGGAGTACAAGTAAGTACATGGTACTTGAACCTAAAAAGCCTTGTGCAAATGTTTCTTCCACCCCTGCATTATGGTCATTATTTATTTAGCTTGGCCACCCTGTTCTAGTTTGGTATGTAAACGTGACATGGTGCCAGCAGGATGATAGCCAAGGTTGTTTTTATTCATAATGACCTCTTCTTATTTCATTTCCTGTGCAGCTCAGTCCTTCATGAAGAGTATCTTCAGCCCCATCTTCATGCTGAGCCTCATCACCATGTGTGTGACGCAGCTTCGCCTCATCTTCTACATGGGAGCCATGAACACCATCTTGGAGTCTCTGACGGAGGGAGACCTCAGCACCGGTGAGATTAAACACTGTATAAACACACAATAAGGAACTACAGCGCGGTCACATGACTTCACGTCAGCACCGCTAAGCTAAAGGAGGCTAATGTTGGGCTATAAAGGAACTACAGCCCGGGCACATGACTTCACGTCATCACCGCTAAGCTAAAGGAGGCTAATGTTGGGCTATAGAGGAACTACAGCACGGTCACATGACTTCACGTCACCACCGCTAAGCTAAAGGTGGCTAATGTTGGGCTATAAAGGAACTACAGCACGGGCACATGACTTCACGTCATCACCGCTAAGCTAAAGGAGGCTAATGTTGGGCTATAGAGGAACTACAGCACGGTCACATGACTTCACGTCACCACCGCTAAGCTAAAGGTGGCTAATGTTGGGCTATAAAGGAACTACAGCACGGTCACATGACTTCACGTCACCACCGCTAAGCTAAAGGCGGCTAATGTTGGGCTATAAAGGAACTACAGCACGGGCACATCACTTCACGTCATCACCGCTAAGCTAAAGGTGGCTAATGTTGGGCTATAAAGGAACTACAGCACGGTCACATGAATTCACGTCACCACCGCTAAGCTAAAGGTGGCTAATGTTGGGCTATAAAGGAACTACAGCACGGTCACATGACTTCACATCACCACCGCTAAGCTAAAGGTGGCTAATGTTGGGCTATAAAGGAACTACAGCACGGTCACATGACTTCACGTCACCACCGCTAAGCTAAAGGTGGCTAATGTTGGGCTTTAAAGGAACTACAGCACGGTCACATGACTTCACGTCACCACCGCTAAGCTAAAGGCGGCTAATGTTGGGCTATAAAGGAACTACAGCACGGTCACATGACTTCACGTCACCACCGCTAAGCTAAAGGTGGCTAATGTTGGGCTTTAAAGGAACTACAGCACGGTCACATGACTTCACGTCACCACCGCTAAGCTAAAGGCGGCTAATGTTGGGCTATAAATAAGGAACTACAGCACGGTCACATGACTTCACGTCACCACCGCTAAGCTAAAGGTGGCTAATGTTGGGCTATAGAGGAACTACAGCACGGTCACATGACTTCACGTCACCACCGCTAAGCTAAAGGTGGCTAATGTTGGGTTATAAATAAGGAACTACAGCACGGTCACATGACTTCACGTCAGCACCGCTAAGCTAAAGGCGGCTAATGTTGGGCTATAGAGGAACTACAGCACGGTCACATGACTTCACGTCACCACCGCTAAGCTAAAGGCGGCTAATGTTGGGCTATAAAGGAACTACAGCACGGTCACATGACTTCACGTCAGCACCGCTAAGCTAAAGGGGGCTAATATTGGGCTATAAAGGAACTACAGCACGGTCACATGACTTCACGTCACCACCGCTAAGCTAAAGGTGGCTAATGTTGGGTATGATGACGTTTAGTGGTCAGAAAGTGAACTGTGTTGCTGTGGATGTTTTCTTTCTCTCAGGACTATGTTCACTTTTCTTTCTGCTCACTAACATCCTCTCTCTGCTGCTTTCTGCTCAGCTTCAGCGCCTCGTTGTTAACTCTGCTTCATCTTTCCTCCCTCCACTACTCTTTCACTTTCCGCCGCGCTGGCTTCTTGCTGCTGTTTCAGTGGAGAAGATGCAAGTGGGTAAGAAACTTCAGGCTTGAATCACAAAGAATCCCAATTTCTCCAGCTGTTTGTTTCCACTATGGATTCATTGATAAACCATCAAACGATATCCTTTACTGGAGTAAAAGTAGAAATACTGTGATCTTAAAATACTATATTACAAGTAAAAGTATAGTAGGAAGTATAGAAGTATAATAAAAAGATGAATAAAAAATGTAGTATTATATTATTATCATAGAAATAGAGAGATAGATTAGTGATACTACACCAATTAACTATACAAATGTTTACGTATTTATTGGTATATTTATATACTTTTTCTTCTTATATGTATGCATATGTTATTTTATTTCATTGTTAAATAGAGCAACTGTTACAAAGCCCAATTCCCCCCTGAATATGTATAAGTCATATTTTCCAATCAGGACTTTTACTTGTACTGGAGTATTTTAAGACCATAGTATTTCTACTTTTACTTGTACTGGAGTATTTTAAGGCCATAGTATTTCTACTTTTACTAACGGAGTATTTTAAGACCATAGTATTTGTACTTTCACTTGTAACAGAGTATTTTAAGACCATAGTATTTCTACTTTTACTAACGGAGTATTTTAAGACCATAGTATTTGTACTTTCACTTGTAACAGAGTATTTTAAGGCCATAGTATTTCTACTTTTACTAACGGAGTATTTTAAGGCCATAGTATTTCTACTTTTACTAACGGAGTATTTTAAGGCCATAGTATTTCTACTTTTACTAACGGAGTATTTTAAGACCATAGTATTACTACTTTTACTAACGGAGTATTTTAAGGCCATAGTATTTCTACTTTTACTAACGGAGTATTTTAAGGCCATAGTATTTCTACTTTTACTAACGGAGTATTTTAAGACCATAGTATTTGTACTTTTACTTGGGTAAAGAAGTACTTTTTCCACTTTTACTTAAACATCTGAATATTTCCTCCACCTTTGACTTTGTGTTTCTATGTGCATCTTCCTCCAAATCCTTCATATTTCATGTTCAAAACGTTACAAAAAGCCAAAATCAAAGCTCAATAACCCTTTTCTCCCGTCCCTCAGTGAGCGTCTACACGTCGATCTTTGGCGTCCTGCAGCTCCTCTGTCTCATCACTTCTCCTGTGATCGGATACGTGATGGACTGGAAGCTCAAAGACTGCGAAGACGACAAAGATAAAGTCACCCCGAGGTGAGGAAGCACCCACAAAACACTATGAAAAATAACTAATTGCAATTATTTTACTTTAAGAGATGCAAAACAACCACAAAAAAACATGTGAACAAGAAAACCAATTACTAAGAGATATCACAGGTACAAGATTACAACAAACAGACTTTGAGTCACAAAGAAATATAAAAAAGGGACACAAAATGACTCCAGAGACACAAAATGACTCCAGAGACACAAAATGACTACAGAGACACAAAATGACTACAGAGACACAAAGTGACTCCAGAGACACAAAATGACTACAGAGACACAAAATGACTACAGAGACACAAAATGACTACAGAGACACAAAAGAGGCCATAAAACGACCCAAAGGAACATTCAATTACTACAAAAAGACAACAAATGAACATATATGAAATATTTTACCACAAAAAGACCAATTATTTTGAGTGATATTGCAATATTGGTAGACAGGTGTGGTTGGCGACGGCTTAGCATATAAGATAAGATAAGATAAGAGGTACCTTATTGATCCAAATTTGGGAGTTTTTTGTGTCTTTTTAGCATTGCAAAAGAGGAGGTAAAAGCCATTGTTCTTCGTGTTGTTTGATGATTTGTTTGATCAGCGAAGTGAACATGAAATATGAAGGGTTTAGAGGAGGATGCACATAGAAACAAGCAAGCACTAAGTCAAAAGTAGAGGAAATATTCATATGTTTGACTTAAGTAAAAGCGGTATCACCCAAAAGGAGTGCTTAGTTAATTTACTTAAAACTATATGGAACATGTTAATGGTAAATTATTGATATTGATTCTGTGAGAACAGCACCATCTACTGGCCTGGCATATGTACTACAACGTCTCCAGCGCTTTCGAACGGCAATGGCCGTGGCTGTCTCCTCCTGATTGGTGGAGTTGGCCCAATAGCCGTAGCTCCACCGTCCTGACGTCAGGACAGTGTTCAAATCTGGATCAGTTTTTATCAGATCCGTTGCAGCCCCTTTTTTAGAGATTTGGGTATGGAGGAAAATAGAGAGGGTTGTGTTTTCTGACACTTGGTGAGTTCCCTGGAACACCGGGGACACATATTCATGTAGAAAAGACGTACAAAAGTGCATTTTGCATGATCGGCCCCCTTTAAGTAAAATCGGTATCACCCAAAGGAGTGCTCAGTTAATTTACTTAAAACTATATAGAACATGTTAATGGTAAATTATTGTCTGGACTTTTTCCTGCATAAGATTCGCTACCTGGTGCCTCTGAGGCAGATTGATTTTGAGTATATTTTATTTGGACAAATTGCCACTACAATAACATTTTAACACGTATTTAGCCTTTAATATAATTGTGCTTCCTGCAGTTTGAATGTCTTTACTAGTTCATTAACTTCTGCAGCCCTAGTTAACACACATAAACACAGACATTTAAAAACCGCTTATTGTGATTAGTTTGACTGAAATTCACATTATTTAAAGGACTGTCTGATTGATTGATTGATTAAGAGGGTCTGTTCCAAACAAGATTTATCTTTTATAAAGTTTGTAGAATACGATTTGTAGGCCAGGAAATCTCTTCAGCTCCACAATACGTCCATTTATTAGTTAAAATACCATTACAAAAAGTGTATAATGGAGCATACCTAAACAAAATAAGAGAATTAATACAGAAATATTTCGAAAATAATTGTAAAAACAATTTTAAAATGAGGAATGTTTACAAGATATATAAATATTAAAAAAAGTAAGGTCAATTAAAATACTAAAAATGACCTAAAAAATACAATATGTGCCGTACTGTATATCAGAATTTAAAATGGAAAGAGTATTCTGCTTCCTGTGATTTTAATACTGGTCCATATTCCGACTTCAAACGCACACAGACGAAAAGAAGAGATGATAGATGAGAGGATGATGGATTTGTATTGATTTATTTACTCTGTGTTCTCCTCAGGGAGCCGGGTCAGCCTCGACGCCCCGACAAACATATACAGAAGATCGTGAACGCCACGCGAGCGTTCGTCTTCACCAACCTGCTGCTGGTGGGGTTCGGAGCCAGCTGCCTCGTGAGGAACCTTCCTCTGCAGGTACACAACTCTCAGGGGACAGAGGAGGGGATTCATATATAGATATACATATATGTATATCTATATATATAAAGATATACATATATGTATATCTGTATAGGATATTTCAGGCTTTTAGGGGATGCACATGTATGTCCCATATCCCACCATGAATTAACAGTGGTGTTAATAATGAAACAAATGTTGACATTACTAGTTTTAACGAGGTCTAATCTGCTAGTTTTAGGAAGTTAAAAGGTCATAATAACCTTTTTATGTCTGTTTAATGCTGCTGTGAAAACATATCATCGAACAGCTGTTTTTATTACATGTACTCATTAAAAACTACATTTTACATGATGACATTGAACACATCATGATGTTATCATTGGTCGACAGTACTTATATTCAAGTACTGTACTTAAGTATATTCATTTTATCATTAAAAAATACAGAGCATTTTAGTGTTGAAGTTCCTCAATGTGGAGCCAAACTGTAAATAATCTACCTTGTGAAGTACTGGGTATATTAGTACTTCATCACGTTTTATGAATGTTAAATACATGTAAATATTTGCTTCCAAACTGTATTGGACTAGAGGTATATGTAACGTACAAGACAAATGCTTATATAAAGTACAAGTATGTTGTGTACAACACTTGAGTAAATGTTGAATACTGAACACTGCAGTGTAGAAATCTCACTTTAGTAAAAGCAGTCAACAGTAATAGCATCAAAATGAACTAAAAGTAATCAGTTTAATTTATGCACAATAAACAATTTATGAGAGATGTAAACATGTTCAAACAGGACACGCTCACATGGAAATACAGCTCCTCAAATATCACATATGTTCTGTAAATATGCTATATATATATAGAGAGGTATAACAGCGACACCTGCTGTACAACAGAGGTACTGCATCTCATTTAGATTATATTAGATTATATTAAAGTGGACCTATCATGCTATATTTGAATAATATAGTGTAGGACCATACCTATATAAGGCATATTTATACTTTTTTTTTTTCAAAATACCAAACAGATCATGCATTTTAGCCATGCCTCATTTTGCTCAATTTGACATTTTTTAGCTCTGTTTTAGCAAGGGCTGATTCAGTGAGAACAGCACCATCTATCGGCCTGGCATATGTACTACAGCGTCTCCAGCGCTTTCGAACGGCAATGGCCGTGGCTGTCTCCTCCTGATTGGTGGAGTTGGCCCAATAGCCGTAGCGCCACCGTCCTGACGTCAGGACAGTGTTCAAATCTGGATCAGTTTTTATCAGATCCGTTGCAGCCCCTTTTTTAGAGATTTGGGTATGGAGGAAAATAGAGAGGGTTGTGTTTTCTGACACTTGGTGAGTTCCCTGGAACACCGGGGACACATATTCATGTAGAAAAGACGTAGACAAGTGCATTTTGCATGATAGGTCCCCTTTAATTATTAGATTTACACTGTAGTAGAACAACATACTATTACTACTAATATAAACCTAGTACACTATAAACAAAATACAAGTGTGAAAGGTATTAAGAGTTGCATGTTTAACGATAAAAGCCACTTTTTCTCCACCAGATTCTCTCCTTCATTCTGCACACGATCGTGCGAG
>NW_022987550.1:1539648-1547148 GCF_902827165.1 Trematomus bernacchii
CAGATTCTCTCCTCATTCTGCACACGATCGTGCGAGCTTCATCCACTCTGCAGTCGGAGGCCTCTACGCTGCTGTGTGAGTCTTCAAAACATAAAACACAACACAACTCACATTTATACTGTAGGGTGCAAATGTTACATGACGCTCTATTTTATTTTGTGCATTGAAAAAAACTGTGTTGAAACGCCGGAAAATCAAAAGATATATATTAATATCACCAAAATGATTGAATGCTTTGAGGTAAAAGTGGAGAATGGATAAAGGAATAATGTAAGTAAATGATGACGTACATTAAGTTAAATATTCTCCACATCATCTGTTGCTTTCCTCACATTTATACGTCAAATTAATACATAAATATCAACTTTATGTCCATTTTCTACATCGTTTTAGCTTCTACGAGTGCTTTTAAAGAAATAAAAGACCACTTGTAATATTTGTAACTGGAGAAATGGCGCCACCTACTGTTTTCTTCCATGAACAACAGCTAATAATCACATAACAGTAGTGGATGGGAACAGAAATTCATTCACTCTTGCCCATTTTCTTTAAATTTGATCTAAATATAATATAATTTTCAACCTTGTTTTGTTTTTTAACAATAAAACAAACCATGGCATTTATCCCCCAGACATTTGTCATTATATATTCTCTACTATCTCCCTGTATTTTAAGGATTAATGCCGTTAGAAACTAGAAGAATATAACAACCCTTTCTCCTGTTCCAACTTAAATTCACTATATTAGAGGCATACCTTCAAACATATATGTTACACGTGTATTTTAAACATATACACGCATTAATACACACATTAATACACACATTAATACACACAAATACACACATTAATACACACATTAATACACACATACACACATGAATACACACATTAATACACACATCCACACATGAATACATACACACATTAATACACACATTAATACACACATACACACATTAATACATACACACATTAATACACACATTAATACACACATACACACATTAATACATCCACACATGAATACATACACACATTAATACACACATTAATACACACATACACACATTAATACATACACACATTAATACACACATTAATACACACATACACACATTAATACACATACACACATTAATACATACACACATTAATACATACACACATTAATACATACATTAATACACACATACACACATTAATACATACACACATGAATACATACACACATTAATACATACATTAATACACACATACACACATTAATACATACACACATTAATACACACATTAATACACACATACACACATTAATACATACATTAATACACACATTAATACACACATACACACATTAATACACACACATTAATACACACATTAATACACACATTAATACACACATACACACATTAATACATACACACATTAATACACACATTAATACACACATACACACATTAATACACACATACACACATTAATACACACATACACACATTAATACATACACACATTAATACACACATTAATACACACATACACACATTAATACATACACACATTAATACACACATTAATACACACATACACACATTAATACATACACACATTAATACACACATTAATACACACATACACACATTAATACATACACACATTAATACACACATTAATACACACATACACACATTAATACACACATACACACATTAATACACACATACACACATTAATACATACACACATTAATACACACATTAATACACACATACACACATTAATACATACACACATTAATACACACATTAATACACATACACACATTAATACACACATACACACATTAATACACACATTAATACACACATACACACATTAATACATACACATTAATACACACATTAATACACACTACACATTAATACACACATTAATACACATACACACATTAATACATCACACATTAATACATACATAATACACATACACACATTAATACATACACACATTAATACACACATTAATACACACATACACACATTAATACACACATTAATACACACATACACACATTAATACACATACACACACATTAATACACACATTAATACACACATACACACATTAATACACACATTAATACACACATACACACATTAATACACACATTAATACACACATACACACATTAATACACACATACACACATTAATACACACATGCACACATTTGAATCTAATAATCTGGTAACAGTCATGACTTCCTGATTGCACTAATTAAAAACATGTTTTTTTAGATTAGAGTTGAGGTGTTGTCCTGTATACTGTACATGAACACAATTAACATACACTATATAAACAACAACAACAACAACAAACACAATGAGTGGGTTTCTTGTCGGTAAATAGATGAAAAATAAGAGAAAGATTTCCAATGAACTAAAAGCTCTTTTTATGCCCAAACATTTAGATTTTTGGCACATTTGACAATCAACATTTAAGTAAAAAGTGAAACCTTTATCTAATTGCCTCTACGTGTGTGTTGTCCCCTGCAGGTACCCTTCCTCTCAGTTCGGCAGCCTGACGGGGATGCAGTCTCTGATCAGCGCTCTGTTTGCTCTCGTGCAGCAGCCGCTGTTCATGGCCATGGTGGGACCGCTGGAGGGAGACCCCCTCTGGGTGAGAGGGGACACACACACACACACACACACACACACACACACACACACACACCCCACACCACACACACACACCACACACACAACACAACCCCACACCACACACCCACACAACACACACACCCACACACACACACATACATACACACACACCACACACCATACATACCACACACCCACACACCACCACACATACATCCACACCCCACACACCCACACCCCACCCACACACACCCACACACACCCCACCCCTACACACCCACCCCCCACACATCACCCGCCACACACACCACCCCACTACCCACACACCCCACACCACCCCCCCCCACCTCCCTCCCACGCACCACCCCCACACCTCCCTCCCCACCCCCACCCCCACCCACCCCCCGCACCCCCCCCCATACATCCCACCCCCACCAACCTTAAAATGATAAGATAGAGAAACAGATGAATGCAACTACACTCAAGACTCAAATAAATACAGAAGAATAAAACACATACAGAGACACACAAGTTCTACAAAATTACACAAAACGACAACAAATGACAACAAAATGACACAAAATGACACAAAAATACATAAAATCACTGAAATCAAGAACTAAAAAGAACCGGAATCTATAAAATCCAAATCGGTACCCAGCCCCTCTCCTAACCCCCCCTTTTGTTTCCTCCCCTTGTTTCCTCCCCTTGTTTCCTCCCCAGGTGAACGTAGGCCTGCTGGTGCTAAGCATGCTGGGATTTTGCCTCCCGCTCTACCTGCTGATCCACAGCCGGACGCTGCAGCGCCGCCGCGACGAGCAAATGGACGACCCCAAGATCTACCTCAAGGTCAACGAGGACAGCAAGACCGAGGCCTTCGTCTGAGGGCGAGATACACCCCAAAATACAGGAGAGAGAGAGAGAAGAGAGAGAGAGGAAGAGGAGAGGAAGAGAGAGAGAGAGAGAGAGAGAGAGAGAGAGAGAGAGAGAGAGAGAGCGAGAGGAGGTAACCTCAGAAGAAGAAATCCTCTAATTTCCTTCACTCTCCATTTCACTGCCAATAAGGATTGGTCGAATCAAACACCACTGTGACACCAAGTCTCACTGATGCTGTACACACTGGGACACACACACACACACACACACACACACACACCACACACACACACACACACACACACACACACACACTCTGCCTCGACGGGTTTAACCTCTGACAAAAACAAACACAGAAGAAAAAAAAAGAAGACAGCAGCCAATGGAAACAGAGATTTTGAAGAAGTTGTTTTTAAGACTTGCATGTCCTTTGGGAGACACACACACACACACACTCCCTCGTCTGCATCACACTAAGGACAAAAAAAACAACGCCGGACTTTTAATATCTCCCCGAATATCTTTTATTCACTCTTGTGACGGTCGACTGGTTTAACCTGCCAAAAAAAAGAAGATTTCAACCCAAAGGGGAACAGGATGAGGAGATTTTGGAAAAGATAAATGTGTGTGTGCTTTGAATACACCTGTCCTTTGGGAGACACACCACACACACACACACACACACACACACACACACACACACACACACACACACACACCACACCACACACACCACACACACACACACACACACACACACACACTGTAGGGCATTAATATAGTGGCAGTATTGGTAGCAGGTATCAACGTTATGATGCCAGAGAACGAGCTGGCCCCAGATCAGGGACGTGCACAAAAACATGTTTTATTTTTGTTATAACTTACAGCAAATTAAATTGAACTACAATGTGTTGAGAGGCATTTCTCCGCAGGACAGTAGAACACTTAACTTGCAAATAAATGCATTGTCAAAAATAGGAAAACAAAACAATACAAATTGAGATAATTGCAGAAAAAAAGGCATATTTTGGAATATTGGAAATTGGATTTATGATATGTTTACAATAAAAGTCTGCAGTTAGAAAGTGCTGACCCCAGATCAGGGACGTGCACACATTTGTGATAGACATGCCTCTGCGGGACACAGAGAGCTGTAAACAACTAATAAATAGTATTTTCTCAGTGGAAAACTTTGCAGAGGATTCTCAAAAGAAATGCATTGGAAATACTATCATAAAATTGGGGAAAATAATAAAAGAAATAAGGAAAAATAATAAAAGAATTGGGGGGAATAATCAAAGAATCGACAAACTTATCTAAAATTGGGAAAAATACAGATTTTAGATTTGAGATTGCCTTTACGTTGACCTACACTAAAAGTCTGCAGTGTCTTTTTTTCTAAGTGATTGAAAGACTGTGGTTAGTTCAAGTACATGCTGTAAAATCAGACTATAGCCACTCGGTGCACGTCCCTGAATTTATTACCTTTCCCTCACTGCAGGAAATCTACTTTTTTTTTAACGTCTGCTTTTTGTTCCACTCGTGATTTGTGTGTTTTGAAATACTGTTTTTCTTTTTCTCAAACGTATTTTCTTGCAATATGATCGCTGATATTGAATCTTTGCTCCCTACAGTATATATATCATTTTGGCGGTGTGTGTGAGGAAATAGAGTAGGTAGACAAAGATATTAGACATGGTGTGTGTGTGTGTTTAAAGTGTGTTTTCCACCAGCTACACACACACACACGTCAGGATTTGTTGTAGCAATAAGTGCTTCTGTGAGGTGTAGAGCTCAAAGTCACCAGGTGCTAATTGAACCCATTGTGTTATTGCCGTTAATCCAATTAACTAAAAGGAGATGGTTTTTTGTTCGACACAGGTTACAGTTTCAGATAACTTTACACTTTGATATCTTTTGCGGTAACACAAAACAAACACCTCTAAAGGACTTATATATATTGAGATTTTCTTGAAGGCAGCAGGCTAATAACTTCCTTAAAGAGCTTCTGAGAAAAGTGAGATTTAAGAAAAACAACTTAAGAAAATTCATATTTGTCTTTGAGTAAACCCAATTAAATTGTTGTATCTACAGTTTAGATGTTTTTCAGAACTCATAAACTTGTTTTTAACTACAAGTTTTTATCTCTCTTCCTTCTTCTCTAATAACTATAAAAGTACAAAGTAAAAAAAAAACATAATAGCCTCGACCATGGTCTTTCGTCAGGGACTCATTCTATATCTTTCTAGAGAAACCCCTGATATATAAGTTGAGTTTTATTCAGCCTGCTGCCTTTAAGAAGCTCCTCAGATAACGTCCAAACTCACAGAGGCACTTCCAAAGATGGCGGTGACCCTCAGAGTGCCTCTCTTCACTTCCTGTCAACATTTAAAATGTGTTTACACTGATCAGGTGTTCTTTGGATGAACCTAAACATTTCCACACTGGCTTGCTTTCAACCTGTTTGTCTAACTGAATGTTTCCTAACTTTTTTAAACTAATTTGAATCAATCTTAATGAGTTAAGTCGTCCCAACTTCAATTAAGTCCAACTTCAATTATGTCCAACTTCAATTAAGTCCAACTTCAATTAAGTCTAACTTCAATTAAGTCCAACTTTAATTAAGTCCAACTTCAGTTATGTCCAACTTCAATTAAGTCCAACTTCAATTATGTCCAACTTCAATTAAGTCCAACTTCAATTAAGTCCAACTTCAATTAAGTCTAACTTCAATTAAGTCCAACTTCAATTATGTCCAACTTCAATTAAGTCCAACTTAAATGATGTCCAACTTCAATTAAGTCCAACTTCAATTAAGTCTAACTTCAATTAAGTCCAACTTCAATTATGTCCAACCTCAATTAAGTCCAACTTCAATTAAGTCCAACTTCAATTAAGTCCAACTTCAATTATGTCCAACTTCAATTATGTCCAACTTCAATTAAGTTCAACTTCAATTATGTCCAACTTCAATTAAGTCCAACTTCAATTATGTCCAACTTCAATTATGTCCAACTTCAATGATGTCCAACGTAAATGATGTCCAACTTCAATTATGTCCAACTTCAATTAAGTCGGTCAGAATCAGAATACCTAATAATAAAAATAAATAAATGTACATTGTTACAGCAGAAAAGAGCCAAAGACACATAAGAAGCATGCATACAAAAGTATTTAAAAAAGTTACACCATTTACAAGGAAAGAAACCCTTTTTATAATACTTTCCGTGTTTTATTTAGGTTCATCCGAAGAGTTATTTGTGAGTGTTTGTGTGCAGAAGACGGGAGTAAGAGTAGATTAATGTTTCATGTCAATCCCCCAGAGCTGAGAGACGAGCCTCTGAAAGACTTCCGGTGCTCTCCATGAATGATTAGTGAGAAACGAATGGCACACGATGCACTTTACACCCGAGAGATGGACCTCAGTCAGGATTTAAAAGAATGTAAAACTCCAGATTCAGAACTTAATAGACGGACGGAAAGACGTTGTTATTTTTTATATATATTCACAGATTTTAGACTTTTACTATTATATCGCCTTTACGTGCACGGACGGTCGCATAGAGGCTCGTCTCTCAGCTCACTACAACCTTCAGATATTAATCAGATATATTCTCATCTTTATGAAAGTGCATGACCGTGAGGAAAGAGGAATGGAAGGAGGGACATTACTTACACCTGTTTAGTGAGTAAAATGAAAGGTACGGAAACCCTTAAGTGCCATTTTTCAAGCTTAGTTTCATCATAATGAGTATAAAAAATGTGGTTTTGAGAACGTTTTTTTTACCAAGATAAGAGGATTTTCTTGAGATTTCCAGATAAAAAAACGAAAGATATATAATCATTTAAACTGCATAATGTTTCTCATCAATTAAATACAACATTTGTAATCTAAAAAGAAGAGAAATATCTTCATATTTTGAGAAAAAACAATCAAATGTATTCATTCAAAATGACCTT
>NW_022987550.1:1552148-1584648 GCF_902827165.1 Trematomus bernacchii
GTCTCCTCCTCCTCTCCAAGCCGCACCCCTTCACTCTCAGGCGGATTCATCCAGGAAGAAACCCCGGAGGAACCACCGGCTTCTGTCCGATTTACAGAGCATTTTTGGGGGTTTACACACACTCGTTTCCGCTGGTTTTGTCGCAGCTAAAGTCAACATGCTGATCAAAGAGTTGTGAGTATCTTAACTTTGTATTAAAGTGCGCTTTTTTACATGTATGTGTATACAGAGTGGAGAGAAACTGGCTCTGTGGCTTAACTTTAATTATTTAACATTACAGAGAAAAGGAAGCCTGGTTAATGCTGTAGTTTGTTAAAATACATACTCCATATGTCTCGATGTTTTGTATCTATGTTGGTCTTTCTGTGGTTCTGCAGCTTATAATGGTGCAAGTATTTTGACTCAAGGCGTTCAGAAATCCTGGGAATTTAACGTGTATTGGTTGTGAGGCAAAAAGTACATACATGCTCAATCAATAACTATAGATTTTAAAGTTATTTAAGTATATAAATGTTGATCTGTGTGTTTTTAACTCCAATTTACCTTTACTGTTTTCGCTGTAAACGTGCTGACTTTACGCTGCATTTTGGTAGGAAGAGGGTGCGGAAAAACAACATTTGAAGTTGAATTGTTATTGATTTAATGTATTCCTTCAAGTATGGATGTATGCCGAATTAAAAAACACATCTCCAGTGTTAAGAAAATATACACAATTACATTTTACAAGGCATCCAGGTGAATTTATAGGCAAATCAATGTTAAATTGGAATTTTCTCGGATGGGATTTGGTGTTTTTGAGCTCGGTGTTTATTGACACAGCCAAAAAAGGTGTATCCCAAATCTGAAATGAGCCCCGAAATAGCTCGTTTTAAGCACAGTTTTTATTTACTAAGGGAGTTATCGTACAGAGATGTCTCATGCTAACCAGAAGCTGTCATCTGACCACGGTGCAAAGTACATTAAAGATTAGGCTTCATTTTAGTCTTAGTCTGTAAAAAGTAATTTGTTTTTCTGTCAGAGCGGGTTTATCTTTCCCATCGCCCTGCAGGTTCTCCTCTTTCACTCTGATCTGTTGACATGAATTATTTAGGATCTGCCAGACTGCCAACAGGTGGCGATTAATTGGCTGCTTTATCACAGACAGGGGCTGACAGAGGGACAATGGGAACCTGGGCAGAGACATGCAAAAGACCCCACCATCTCACACACACACACACACACACACACACACACACACACACACACACACACACACACACACACACACACACACACACACACACGTACACACACGTCCCTTTTGTAATTGTATGGAGTGTCATTTTGTGTCTCTTTGTAGTCGTTTTGTGTCTCTCTTTGTCCTTGCAGTTTCTTTGTGAGACCTTGTTGATATTGTGTGTCTCTTTGAGTCACTTTTGTTATTGTTTAGAGTGTATTTGTGGTGTGTCTTTGTAGCTGTGTAGTGTCTCATTGTAGTCCATCTGTGTCTCTTAAGTTATTTTGTGTCTCTTTGCAGTTGTTTTGATTCCCTTTTGTAATGTTTAGTGTCTCTTTGTAGTCGTTTTGTGTCCGTCTGTCACTTTCTCTGTGAGACCTTGTAGATATGTTGTGTCTTTGTGGTCATTTAGGCTCTTTGAAGTCATTTTGAGTCACTTTTGTAATTGTTTAGAGTGTCATTGTTGTCATTTGGTGTCACTTTCAGCTCTTTTGAGTCTCTTTGTTGGCATGTTGAGTCCCTAAAGTGTGTATTTAGAAATGTGTTGTGTCGCTTTGTAGCTGAAGTGTCTCTTTGCAAACTGTGTTGTGTCCTTGCAGACAATCTGTGTCTCTTTTTAAAGTCATTTTGGGTCCCTTTTTTTGCCATTTTCTGTCTCTTTGTTGAACGTCTGTGTCACTTCATAGTTGCTTGTGTCTCTTTTTAATATTTTGTGTCCTCCTTCTCGTCCTTATGGGTCTCTCTGAAGCTATTTTGTTAGTCTTTTAAGTCATGTTGTGTCTCTTTGCCGCTGGTTTAGGTGTCTTTGTAGTCCTTTTGTGTCACTTTAAGGTGTTTTGAAGTTCTTTGTAGTAGTTTTATGTGTCCTTTTGCCATTTTCTGTCTCTTTGATTAACTTCGGTGTCACTTTATAGTTATTTCTGTCTCTTTTTTATATTTGGTGTCCTCCTTCTGGACATTTTGGGTCTCTTTCTAGTCATGTGTCTCTTTTTTAAAGGTCTCTTTTGGTGTTTTTAACACTCTTCCTGGTTAGCTTCTGTCTCTTTGTGTAATATTTTGTGCTGAGGGTAAAAACATGCACGTGCACGGCTTCCTCCAGGAGTCCCGGGTTTATTTGTTCTTGATTGCAGTTTGTCAATTTCCTCTTCCTCTTCTCGAGGTTCCTATAATAACAGGACACGAGAACCAACCAATCAAAATCCACCGTTTTAAAAGCAGTGCTGTGAATAAAATGCTGACTTGTGCATAATGTGAAAATGCTGGATCATATTTATGCAATGTGTTATGCTTTTATGGCTACACCAACAAGTACTGAGATACATTAGTAGTTTAGTATGTCCTTTCTGAACTGCCATATTTAAATTCGGTCACTTATTCTTGTTTTTCCTGCATTTTCTCACTTAAATATTGTGTTTTTTCATGTCATATTTTGTCAAGAAGTCAGATTTCTTTGTGTGTGTTGACGCATATAAGTGCTGTTGTCGTGTAATAAGAACATATATGTATCTATGGAGCTCGTACAGATATGACTCTGGTATCTTTTCACTCAAATCGAGGCAATGCAATACATTACCCCGAAAAATATTCCCAAAAACGTGTAGAAACTTTTAATTTCCTCACGTTTGGGATTTTGAACATGTTGATCATTGATAACACATCCTCCTCAACATTATAATTATCATTGATGAATTGTTTGTTGTTATTTATTTATGAGCACTAACATATTGTTTCTTTCTGTCCCTTTCAGCCGAATTGTCCTGCCTGTTTCCGTGGAGGAGGTAAGGACTCTTTCACTTTTATTTGAGCACAGAGGCCACATTAATTGACATGAATCTATTACGAGGTTTAATGAGACGGCTTATACCAATTTACTGTCTTTTACGTGTTGGCTGTACGGTAGGGCTGTGCGATTATGGCAACAATTATAATCACGATTATTTGGGTCAATAATTGATATCACGATTATTAAATACGATTATTCATTGACTTTGAAAACATCCATTTATTGAACTTTAAAACAAATACAAATAATAATTTGAACAGTATCTTTTGAACTGTTGATTACCCTGAACGTATAATTCAACTGAAAAACCAATACAAAAATAAATTAAATAAATTATACATTTATATTTACATTTAAATAAATAATATCAAAAATAATAAATACCAATAAACAAGATCAGCAAATATTTTGGAGCGCACTTCAACAAGCTACTAAACATATGTAAATATGATAAATACAAATACAATTGATCAAATATGTTGCACTGTCACAACCAAGCAAAGCAAAATAATCGTTTTTTTCGATTATGTTGTTTTCGTAATTGTGGCAGGCCAAAATCGTAATTGCGATTAAAATACGATTAATTGCACAGCCCTAATGTACGGGTCCACAACTCAGCTACACTTTAAATGCTCACAGATGCATTACATTAGCAGCACTTTAGCATCCTGTAAATTCAACTTTTACCGTGATGTTTTAGCTTACTTTGTGTATAAAAAGTGTAGTTTTTTCAAGCATTTGACACACTTAAAGGTGGGGTAGGTAATTCACTTCAGATACACTTTTTGTTATATTCCATGGAATGCTCTTAACATCCCGATAGCAATGAATACATTAAAGGCTTTGACAATAAATACATAAAGAAATATTTCATCTGGAAGCCGTGGCGCTGTAAAAAGCACGACCAATCATCTGAGCCGGCCCGGCTAAAATAACTGGATGGCCTACCTGCCTGTCAGCCTTCCATCTGTGCACAAACTTATCTCGTGCCCTCATTGGTCATGTGCGCGTTCGTGTGTGTTGGAGGAGGGGCTCTGTGAGGAAGTCTGAAGGAAGGGGCAGATTTTTTTCGGCTGCGTACTTTCAAATTCTAGCACACTTGAACTGGTTTCTCCATTCTTACCTACCCTACCTTTTAAGTTCACATTTCCTAACGATAAGTAGCAGTGAACCAGTGTTTGAAGAGCCGATGGCAGTCATATGAAATGCAGATATATTTTTCAGCGTTTTCTCTGATTGCTGAAATTGATCTGCACTCTATCTACAGTGCACTTATTGCAAATAACAAACAATGTATGAATTAAATAAACCTCCAGAGGTTATCGAAATTAAAGATTATAAAAAAGCAATTTATGAATGTAAAGAACAGAGTTTTGTGCGAATAAAAAAAAAAAAGCCTGTATAATAGCTTCTCTATGTGTCTGAGAGACGGCAAATTTAATAAATAAATTAGTCCTTTTAGGCTAGTGTCCTTCTTGGGGTTTGCTCCATGAAATACTATAACAGATACATAGTTGTGGATGCAGACAGTACTGATTTTCATTATTTAAATATACCGTTTTTAAGCCAACTATAGTACCAAAGATAATCTGTCATCCCTTCCTCCCAAAGCATGAGTTTCCTTGTACCTTTCCCCCTGACAACTCGTAAAGAGGAATAACTATTTACCAGATCTCGTTTAAAAAGAGTCTTCTGCAGATATCACAAAACATGTCGGCCATCAAAGGAAACTTGCTATGTGATTATTATGATATGAACTTTCTGGCACTTTTCTTAAAGGCATGTTACAAATCCAGCAGCACTCCTTGTTGTTGGAGTTTCCTTCTCTCACTTTAATCTCTCTCTTGATGCCCTTGCAGTTGAAACGCTCGGCTATCAGTGGCAGGATTGATTCAGCTGTGTTTAATCTGAGACTCACTGCCAATTACATTTCGGAGCAGATCCAAAACATGCATTATTAAAAGGTGCAGTGAATGAGTCCTAAACCCAGAAATAAGTCAGCATTTAACCAATTCCTTTCCCTTGTCTGGAAGTCAATGGTTTTTTGAGTGTGTATTTGGTTGTTAGTCTGAAATAAGGTCTGTGGTTAACACAAGCTGAAGAGATTTTATTTCTACGACATAAAATACATCGGTAAATAACCCACTGGTGGATTTAAAAACAGTGTCTAAATGAGACGACTAAACGTCATCACACCCAACATTAGCCACCTTTAGCTTAGCGGTGGTGAAGTGAAGTCATGTGACTGTGTTGTAGTTCCTTTATAGCCCAACATTAGCCACCTTTAGCTTAGCGGTGGCGACGTGAAGTCATGTGACCGTGCTGTAGTTCCTTTGTAGCCCAACATTAGCCACCTTTAGCTTAGCGGTGGTGACGTGAAGTCATGTGACCGAGCTGTAGTTCCTTTATAGCCCAACATTAGCCACCTTTAGCTTAGCGGTGGCGACGTGAAGTCATGTGACCGTGCTGTAGTTCCTTTATAGCCCAACATTAGCCTCCTTTAGCTTAGCGGTGGTGACGTGAAGTCATGTGACCGAGCTGTAGTTCCTTTATAGCCCAACATTAGCCACCTTTAGCTTAGCGGTGGTGACGTGAAGTCATGTGACCGTGCTGTAGTTCCTTTATAGCCCAACATTAGCCACCTTTAGCTTAGCGGTGGTGACGTGAAGTCATGTGACCGTGCTGTAGTTCCTTTATAGCCCAACATTAGCCACCTTTAGCTTAGCGGTGGTGAAGTGAAGTCATGTGACTGTGTTGTAGTTCCTTTATAGCCCAACATTAGCCACCTTTAGCTTAGCGGTGGTGACGTGAAGTCATGTGACCGAGCTGTAGTTCCTTTATAGCCCAACATTAGCCACCTTTAGCTTAGCGGTGGCGACGTGAAGTCATGTGACCGTGCTGTAGTTCCTTTGTAGCCCAACATTAGCCTCCTTTAGCTTAGCGGTGGTGACGTGAAGTAATGTGACCGAGCTGTAGTTCCTTTATAGCCCAACATTAGCCACCTTTAGCTTAGCGGTGGTGACGTGAAGTCATGTGACCGTGCTGTAGTTCCTTTGTAGCCCAACATTAGCCACCTTTAGCTTAGCGGTGGTGACGTGAAGTCATGTGACCGTGCTGTAGTTCCTTTATAGCCCAACATTAGCCACCTTTAGCTTAGCGGTGGTGACATGAAGTCATGTGACCGTGCTGTAGTTCCTTTATAGCCCAACATTAGCCACCTTTAGCTTAGCGGTGGTGACGTGAAGTCATGTGACCGTGCTGTAGTTCCTTTTATAGCCCAACATTAGCCTCCTTTAGCTTAGCGGTGGTGACGTGAAGTCATGTGACCGTGCTGTAGTTCCTTTTATAGCCCAACATTAGCCGCCTTTAGCTTAGCGATGGTGATGTGAAGTCATGTGACCGTGCTGTAGTTCCTTTTCTGTCTGAGATGGGAACTCAGAGTGTGGGAATATGAAGACAGATGTGTGAACTTGTGAGTTTCTCTACATATTTATCTCTTAATTATCTCACCTGTTCATTGAGTTCTAGCCATTTATCCCCACCCTAAAGAAAACCCTCCCTCTCTTTGAGTTTCCACTGCTTCACACAAGCAGGTATTTCTCTGAGTCACTTCATGTCCGTTTTGCTGTACGACCGGCTTTTTCCTCCGATCCCTTTCAGAGCGAGGCTTGATTCCTGTTAGTCGAGAAACTGAGCGTCATGATTATAACCGCCCGAGCTAGAGAGAATCTGGATCAGTGTGTGTGAAGGGATTATGCATGGCCTCTCAAATCAGAAACGTGTATATAATGGACACTTCCTAACCTGCTTTCTGACATTCTATTGGAATAATAGTCGTATAAATGGTTACTCAAGCAGTTGTAATGCTCTCTGGTCCCATTATTTAATACTTGCCTGACATTTCTTCAGCTATTTTGATTTCTTTATCATACATAAATTATAAGAATACAGCATATTTTGTTAGTAATACTGCTTTAACTCAACCATGTCCTTTTTTCTTTCTCAAATGACACTTTTGTGAGTTGGTTGCCTATTGTAAACTATGCACACACTTCAGAGAGGATTTAATGGTCATTTCCAAATGTAGTAAGTTAGTCAAAATCAAAGCAGCTCAGACTGAGATGATATCCAGATTTCCACTTCATGTAAACACTGAATTCCTCTCTGTTTGCTTAAGTAGATCTGCACTTTGTCTCATGTTCACCTATTTTAAAGTAGGTCAAAAAGGGGTGTATGATTCTCTAAGTTGCTGAAACTGACATAAAAACTAAAGTAATTAATTTCCAGTCCGTAGCATTGGTTAATCTAAAACAACATTTTATCCTAAACCTCCCATGATGCATCTCAATACCATTTGATAAGCTCACATCCTTTACAATCCAGCAGCTTAACCCAGCGATAGTGTCTTATAATAAAACAATTAAACATCTACCGGCCACACCCTGTTTTTGTCAGGTTACACACAACACACACACACTCTCTTCACACACTTCCCCTCATGCGTTTTGACCGGTATTGCTGACCACCTCCCGTCACGTTAAGCAGGTTTTTTTCATTTGCAGCCGAAATGTCGTGTTTCTGTCTCTGAGTTTCTGCGTTACGTCTGCGAACAATGAGGAGACACTCTGGTTTGTCACGATAAGTCACATTCCTGAGTTTGTACTCATCTACAGACTCTGGAATAAGGTGTACCCAAGAGGGCTTGGCATTGTACCGAATGTATTCTTTTTTACATTTAAAACTTATGGCACTTATTCACCATCAACTAGTTGTTAATTAACATATTCGAGACACACTACTAGCTTATTTGTTATGAACAAGACTTCACTTTAAAATAGAGAATTCTGACTTAGAAATACAACATTTTGAGTTATTTAGACACAATTAACACTTATAGTTTCATGTCTTGTTACATAAGAATAGATCATATTTGTTAGGTGTTATTATGGGAGAATTACTATTCTTGTGGTAAATAAGGACTAATTAGAGGGTTATTGAGGACAAACTCTCAACTGGAGGCGTGTGGCGCAGTGGGTTGTGCGTTGGTGTTCGGATCAGGGGGTCACAGGTAGGGTTGCAAAGGGGCGGAAACTTTCCATCGGAAGTTAAGCTGGGGAATTTTGGAAATATTCGATGCAAAATTAAACAAAAAACATGACATTTCAACAGATTTAAAAAAAAAAAAAAATGTTTGAAGTAGAACAGAACACGTTTTAATTATTTTATTGAACAATTATTTGTTTAATTGAAGAACGAAAACAGGAATGTTGAGTTAAATATTTCTCATCCCCCCCAACCCCACTCATTAAAAAATGAACAAAAATGCACCCCCCATCCAAAAATCCCCACAAAGTCCCATTCAAAATGTTAAATGAAAAGATGTGGCTTCATTTGTGCTTTGGGCTCAAAAGTGTGATCCAGTCTTCTCGAAATCATCTGTGCATGTGATGGAGGAATGCACAGTGCCTGTAGGGGGTGTGGTCTCAATAGCCATGCAGTAAGCAGTGTGCTATGGCATGGATATTCAAGTGTACTTGAATGGCATCTGTTTGTTTTAGTCAAGATTATGCTAAAATATACTTTCCCCAACTATATTTAAGTTCCCTATGAAGAGCCGACCTTCAATTTAGAAAATTCCCAGTTTATTCCCGTTAATTCCTGTTAATTCCCGTAAATTCCCGTTCATTCCCGTTCATTCCCGTAAATTCCCGTAAAATCCCGTTCATTCCCGTTCATTCCCGTTCATTCCCGTTCATTCCCGTTCATTCCCGTTAATTCCCATGGAAAGTTTCCATCTTTGAAAATTCCCGGAATTTTGCAACCCTAGTCACAGGTCACAGGTTCAAACCCCACTGCAGTCAGCATGTCGTTGTGTCCCTGAGACACTTCACCCCAAATTGCTCCTGTGGGGATTGCCCACAGCATTGAGTATGTAAGTCGCTTTGGATAAAAGCGTCTAGCAAGTGACATGTGATGTAATGTAATGTAATGTAACTAATGGCTTATTACATGTAGAATATGGTCATTTAGAATAAGGCATTAATAAGTGTTTTATAATGACTAATAAAGAGCCAATATACTGCTAATAAGCATGTTAATGAACAAGTAGTTGGTGGTGAATACGTGCTCTTTAATATAAAGTGTTACCAAACTTATTTTCAGGATCTTTTTTACATGTCTGTTGTCTTGTTTTGACTTCATTGCCTTAAAAAAACGACCACATTAAGATATGTAATCACGCACTAGCCAAGAAAAATAGTAGTAATATTCTTGTTTTGCACTTCAAGGAATGATATTGTAACGGGGAAACACACCAGAATGAAATACAGGTAAAACTATGATGCATAAAATAACAATCCACAAATCAGAAGAGAAAGAAATGCAATAGTAATCTAATCAAACATTATATAGCCTTTAGACAAAAAGCACAATTTGCACTTGTGTTGTGTTGTGTTTTTTAGGTTAGCTTTTTCCATCTTTGTGTACAAAAAAGTGTTGTTTTTCCAAGCTTTTTATACAATTTAAATCCACAATTTATACCGATTTGTCTTCTCTTTCTCCAATATACTGACAATTGTTGTGGGATTTGACCGTTTACAGCAGCAGTTCTTATATTTAAAGGCTGTCTCCTTGATGGGGCTTGGCATTGCACCGAATGTATTATTTTTTACATTTAAAACTTCTGTTGAGGATCTGTTTACATGTCTGTTGTCTAGTGTTGACGTCATCGCCTTAAAAAAAACACCCTTTTTTAATTATAGTGATTTTATATAGTTGATTTCCACCAGACTAAGATTTCTATCATGGGAAACATTGTAGTTAACTTTTCTCTATTTGCATTTTAAGTTAAATCTATAACATAACGTGCCCTTTTGTGCAGCAAGCATAGGAGAAAACAGTGCATGGAGCTCAGTGAAAAAGCAGTTTTTTTAAGAGACTAAACACAACAGAAATGGATTAAAGTAGAATATTTGCTTGGATTAAAACACGTCGGGAACTGATTGCATTTAATGTTGACTTTTAGACTTCAAATCAATATTGAGTTAGTGTAATAATGTGGATTACACACCGGCGCTGAATCAATCCTCTACAGCCACCACTGGCATATAACACCACACATAGAATATCAATATCTGTATCTGCACCAGTGCACAGAAACCAGCTTCAAGCCCAGTTCATAAACGAAGCATTTCAAAGTGGATTTAGACGGATTTGGTGTTAGACCTAAACTACAGACGTCATCGTTAATGTCTAAACGTTTGCGAAGCGTTTAAAAGAGACAAAGACGACACTCAGTGTTTCAGCAGCAGTGACTCATTGTTTCCAGAGTCTCTGCCCTTAATGCTGACTCGGTGAAGGGTTGAACTCTGAGGAGGAGGAAGAGGAAGAGGAAGAGGAGTTTAGAAATGGCTGAGTGTGCTTTTTGGGAGAGGCTGAAGTCTGAGTCCGGGATACAGGGAAAGGGTTAACTGGAGGTCATACAAAAAGAGGTTAAAAGAGTTCATTAGGTTTCTTCTTTAGGTTAAGAAGGGCCGAAAAACCCTTCTTTAAAAAAAAAAAACCTTTTATTAAACTTGTGTTTCTTTAAAGTATTCTTTAAGTATATTACGCCCCTTGTAACACTTTGGGATTACTTTTAGCAATGAAAGGTGCTCTACAAATACAATATATTATTATTATTATTATTATTATTGATCAGAATGAGATACTTTATTTTTTTTATTTAACCTTTATTTAACCAGATAAAAACATTGAGATAAAATCTCATTTTCAATGCTGACCTGGCCAAGAAGGCAGCAACGTTACACATAACACAAACATATAAAATACAGAGAACACAACTAAGAAAACAAAAGACGAAAAAGCAGTCACTACATTGTGCACATTAGGACAATAAAAAAAGTACACTACTTGTTACTGCAAGAGCAGCTGGTGGTGAGGACTTCAGACAACTTCAATTTAAAACATGATATAGAGACAAGTGCCCTCAGTTTAAGGCGTGATTGAAGGTCATTCCAAGACCAAGGACCATAATAAGAAAGACTCCTTTTTCCAGCCTCAGTCCGTACAGCAGGAACCTGGAACCGTATCCAGGCACTGGATCTGAGGTTGTAAGAGTCACAAACTGGGGCAAATCTGACACATATGTAGAGTGGAAGCTTGCATAAAATGGCTTTATACATTAATAAAAACCAGTGCTGCATCCTACGCATAGTAAGTGAGGACCATCCAGTTAGGCTATACAGTGTGCAATGATGAGTCCTATAAGGTGCATTTGATACATCACAGTGCAGCATGGTAGAGTGGGTCAAGTTTGGCCAAAACTGTGGGACAGGCAAATCTATAAATTGTATCACCGTAGTCCAGCTGGGACAGGAATAAGCCAGAGACCAACCTTTTACGGGATGTAAAGGAAGCCAAGAGTGAATTTCAATTTCTTTATCTCGTAGGAGATTGGGTTTTGTGTAAGCTGCTCTATAGAGAGGTGCAGTGACGCGTCCTAAAACCCGGAAGTAAGCTGCTGGTTCCCTCGACAGAAAGCAATGGGATTTCTCCACAGGATTTAGGAAAATAGCTTGAAATAAGGTCTGTGGAAAACGAACCTGTTTGATAAATGCACGTTTTGTTCAGCCGGATATCTCCACATGTCTACCCTACCCTACTGATTAAATAAAAAATGTATACGGACACTAGAAGTTAAAGTATAAAGTCTCATCAAATATAATAAAAATGGGCATATTGTTCTACATTATATTACATGTACATGCATTGACATTGGTGAATTGGTATTCAAATAAAAAATAGATTACATTTTTTATAATATTATTGTATTTAATTATTGCTATGTATTATACAGTAGTGCAGCAACCCTTCTTGACTTTTTCAGGAATACATAAGCATTATAGGGAGACATAGTTTGGAAAGGAATCATCTGAAATATCTTCTTAGCACATTTCAAGCTAAGAAGTGCAAGAAGTGCAAGAAGGTGAGGTGTTTAAAAAAACAAAATCAGTCCCTTTTAGCTTTGTTCATAAAACATACATCAAGAAAAGAGCTTATTTTTTGATACACAAAAGAAAATAAAGAAATATTTACTTAATTTGCTGAACACAGGAAGCAAGGGACATTTTAACATTTTGACTTCAGACGGGACAACTTGAAGCTGAATTAATAAAGTTGTTTTGGCCACTAGGGGGCGGCAGAACACACAGTGTCCATACATGGTTCATTTGAGGTCATCAGGTTTCTTTTAAACTGTCACTTGGGTTATAATCACAATCAGATACTTTATTTGTCTCCGAGGAAATTGGGTTTTATGACAGTTGCTCCATTTAAGAATTAAATACAAATTAAACATATCTAAAAATGCTCCAATCTTTTGGAATTACATTTTTTTTTCATGTAAAAAAAAAAGCCTGCAATAAAATGTGTCTTGTAAAAAATGATATATCTATATAAACATAGGTTAAAGTAAAACGTGCACACTGACCTACATTATATCACCTGTATATATTACAGTTTGTATACAGGTGTATTGCTCTTAATATAAAGTGAATTCGATGTTATTGGTACATATAATAATACAGTAGTCTTCTCAGGAATACATAAGCACTTTAGGGAGACATCTGTACCACAGAAGTAGTTTAGAAAGAGCTCAGAAGCTTGGGAGGTGTTTTAAACAATCTAAAATAAGTCCCTTTTAGCTCCGAAAAAATCTTCTTCTGATATGAAATAGAAAACGACTAATAGTTTTCCATCTAAATGTGCTGTACGCAGGGATCAAGGGATATATATATATTTTTTTTAAAACACTTTCTTTATTGTTTTTAGCATACACCATATATAAGACAGTACACAAACATCCACATCTTTCTGTGTTCTTGTGGGTAACATCCTAACAAACAAAACACGGGCTTCATGATAAACTGCAATGATAAAATCTCTTCCATCATACATTTGACCTTTTACATTTTTTACGCATCAGCCAGTTATATTTTAAGAGCTTAAGACGTTTATTCGCTGTTTTTGTGATTGAGCTTTCTTACAGGAACCTTCCCACTCATCAATTTAAATGCCTTCCTTCAAATCCTCCCTCCAATTTCTAAGTTTAGCTTTGGAGGAGTCAGGGGAGCCAGATATAAGCAAGTTATAAAGTGCAGAAATTAAGTTTTCCCTCCTACAGTCAGGGATATATATTTTTTGGATTTACCTCATGACAACAGGATAGGTTTGGCCACTAGGGGGCGACATAACTCTGCTTGTTAATCATCACACCTTCTACAGGAGGGGGGATTCCTTCTGCAATCCCATCATTAATCAGCTGTTTCTTGAAAACTCCCGTTACTACCACTTAAGGTTTCTGTCTCTGAACTGGAATGGTTTTATTGATTTTATTGCTGATTGAATTCCTGATTGTATGAATGTTAACCCTCCTCTCTCCCTTTGTGTCCCTGCAGTACCAGGTGGGTCAGCTGTATGCCGTAGCAGAGGCCAGTAAGAATGAGACTGGTGGGGGAGAAGGAGTCGAGGTTTTAGCAAACAAGCCGTATGAGAAGGATGGGGAGAAGGGACAGTACACCCACAAGATCT
Organism: Trematomus bernacchii; assembly: GCF_902827165.1. NCBI lineage: Eukaryota > Metazoa > Chordata > Actinopteri > Perciformes > Nototheniidae > Trematomus > Trematomus bernacchii. The sequence goes on from NW_022987550.1 coordinate 1,565,738, forward strand.
ACCACCTGCACAGGTAAGCTGTGTACATAATATCCTACTTCTATATTGTGTTAGCTGTAATTTAGCCCGTCGATTGTGTTTTATTTGTCAGATTTTTGTCAGTTTACATAGTTATTCAATCATCTTGCATCTTTTCACTCTTTAGTCTATTTTGAGATGTTTATATTTTCTACTTCTTTATTTTCTACTCTTTTTTTTTTTATTTCAAATTATGTACAATACTTAGTTTTACATGCTGCTGCAACAAAAACATTTCACAATTTGGGATTAATTAAGTATAATTTATCCTATACAAAATACAAAAGTAGATTAAAGGTGGGGTAGGTAAGTTTGAGAAACCGGCTCGAGATACACTCTTAACATCCCGATAGCAATGAATATCTTAAAGTGGACCTATCATGCTATATTATAATAATATAGTGTAGGACCATACCTATATAAGGCATATTTATACTTTTTTTTTTTCAAAATACCAAACAGATCATGCATTTTAGCCATGCCTCATTTCGCTCAATTTGCACTTTGTTAGATCTGTTTTAGCAAGGGCTGTTTCTGTGAGAACAGCACCATCTACAGGCCTGGCATATGTACTACAGCGTCTCCAGCGCTTTCGAACGGCAATGGCCGTGGCTGTCTCCTCCTGATTGGTGGAGTTGGCCCAATAGCCGTAGCGCCACCGTCCTGACGTCAGGACAGTGTTCAAATCTGGATCAGTTTTTATCAGATCCGTTGCAGCCCCTTTTTTAGAGATTTGGGTATGGAGGAAAATAGAGAGGGTTGTGTTTTCTGACACTTGGTGAGTTCCCTGGAACACCGGGGACACATATTCATGTATACAAGACGTACAAAAGTGCATTTTGCATGATAGGTCCCCTTTAAGTGCTTTGACAAAAAATCCATAAAAAAAATGTCATCTGTGGAAGCCGTGGTACTGTAAAAAGCACGACCAATCATGTGTGTGTGTGTGTAGTAAAGTGCCGGGGATCATCAGGAAGCTCGCTCCCAAAGACTCTCTGGTGGTTCACGAGGAGGCGTGGAACGCATACCCTTACTGTAAAACAGGTGAGACACACACACACACACACACACACACACACACACACACACACACACACACTCACAATCTGCGCTTCTTACAGTAAACACACACTCCAGCTCTGTGTGTGTGTTAATAACTCCTTCTCTTTCTGCTCCTCTCTCCCCATCGCCCTGCACCGTTCCCTCTGATGCAGTCCTAACTGTGAGTATATTATTTGTTTATTTAACTAAGTTTTATGACTTTAGGGAGAAGAATTCCTAAATGAAATTGATTTAGTAAGATGTTATGGATATGTAGAGGCCTGATTATGCACATGATGTTGCTCATTCCTGTTTACAAACTGTAATTCATCATAATGTTGTTGACTGATCTTATCCTGTATCTCTCTGTTGTTTACAGAACGTCTACATGAAAGACAAGTTCAGCATCACCATCGAGACGTGGCACAAGCCTGATATGGGCGACCAGGAAAATGTAAGATTCAAGTTTCAAAGCTTTATTGTCATGTCAGCAGCTACAGTGTAGATGTGGCAATGAAAAACTGAAGTCCCAGGCTCCTCCAACAGAGCAGCATGAATATATATATATAGGACATACAACTGATCAAACAGATGAAATAGTGCAAGAGACTGTTTTGAGATGTGCAAATAGTCCAAGAAGAGTCTACATACAAGTACATGGAATCTGATATATAGATAAATCATTTGCAAGATGCAAACAGATGAATGTTTATGGATGTTCTTTACAGATAAATTATGTCACACGTTGTTTTCATATTTCCTCCAAAGAAGCTGTATATCACTTCTACTACTACTTCTAATATGTTGTTCAGAATATGTATCCTTGTATTTGTGTTGAAACGCACACAACTAATGAAGCTAATGTGCTGATATCACAACCAAGTGTGTGTGTTTCATATCTCCCTTTCCTCTTCCAAACCTCTGACCTCTTGGTTCTGATTCGCTGCAGGTTCACGGCCTGGAGAAAAGCAAATGGGATAAAGTGCAGATAGTCGACATCGACATCGCTGACAAAAGTAGCATAAGTCCAAAGGTAAGAGTCCTCTGCATGTTCTCAAAAACAAGTCCATGTTTTATGTTTCACGTCATCTTTAAAACCCTCTGGTTGTATTCGCTGAGGTTGCTTCATGTTTGTGTTTCTGCTCCGTGATTGTGATTGTTCTTCTTTCTTTAGGATTACAACCCAGAACACGATCCGGCCATCTTTAAGTCGGTGAAAACGGGCCGAGGGCAGCTGGGACCGGAGTGGAAGGTGAGAGGAGGACATGTTTGTTTATCAGGACTACAGGAAAAGTACTGCTCCTAAAATTATAAATAGTAGTGAATAGGGATGCCAGAAACTGACCATGATCAAATTCGAAAATCGGACAGCCCTGGCGAATATTAATCGATTATTCGCCGACCCCCGCGGAAGAGAAAAAAAAAAAGTTTTTTCGCAGAGCTTGCATTTTTACTTAATTTGCACTTCCAGTAGTTCCACGAGGAACTCTTCTTTGTTCATCTTTAGTTGTGTTGTTCTCACTGTTCTGTATATCGCCAATAAATCAATCGCACGTGTGACGGAGAAGGGGTGGGGGGGGCGGGGTCGGTGTGCAGCAGGCAGCACTCTGCGCTGGCTTCCTCCAAGTTTACAGTAAAACAAACTGGTGGTGTGACCAATGGCCATTTACAATTATTAATACTATTACTATTATTAGCATTAGTCTATATTTTGGTTGAAACTAAGCCAGGAAAAAAAAGAAAAACATAAATAATAATAAAAATATATATAAATAAAATCGAATTTTAAAAATAATCTTCGATTATGGAGACTGTAACGAATATTCGAAAAATCGAATAATCGCTGGCATCCCTAGTAGTGAAGAAGAAGAAGAAGAACCTTTATGCATCCCCCGTATTCAGTTTTCTCTCTGGCTTATACATTGTTTTGTGCTGCATTGGGGGTCGGGTGATATTAAAATCCTCCTACTGGTTATATGAAAGAAAACTATGTATATGATCTTATTGTCCAACAATAACTGAAACTAGAGACGCATTTAGAAATATGTTGGAGTTTTACTCGGTAAATATACCAAGTTGTTAAAATACTCTGGTACAAGAAAAAGTCCTGCATTAAAATCTAACTTGGAAGTATTGGCATCAAAATATACTCCTAATTTACCAAAAATACAAATACTTGTTACGTTAACATTTCAGAATCATGTATATTATATTTCTGGATTATGATTATTAATGTGTTCATAATTGAAATGACTTTGTTAATTCTCTTTTCCACTTTTTTAAGTATTTTGAGTATTTGTATTTTAATGTCTGAACACACTTCTGCTTCTCTGACGAAATAATTTCCCAAATTGGGATCAATAAAGTGTCTGTGTGTCTGTCTGTCTGTCTGTATGTGTCTGTCTGTCTGTCTGTCTATCTGTCTGTCTGTCTGTCTGTCTGTGTGTCTGTCTGTGTGTCTGTCTGTTGTGTGTCTGTTGTGTGTCTGTTGTGTGTCTGTTGTGTGTCTGTCTGTCTGTCTGTCTGTCTATCTATGTATGTCTGTCTGTGTCTGTCTGTGTCTGTCTGTCTGTCTGTGTCTGTCTATCTATGTCTGTCTGTCTGTGTCTGTCTGTCTGTCTATCTATGTCTGTGTCTGTCTATCTGTCTGTCTGTGTCTGTCTGTGTGTGTCTGTCTGTCTGTCTGTGTCTGTCTATCTATGTCTGTGTGTGTCTGTCTGTCTGTCTGTCTACGGAGTACAAAGTATAATATTGGCTTCTAAAATGTAGTGTTTTCTCAGGTAAAGTGCCTAAAATGGTATTTAAGAACAGTACTTTAGTAAATGTACTTTATTACAGTACACCACAGTGCTGTTCCAGTAAAAGTGTGTGTTTTGATGTGTCCTGTGTGTTTTGATGTGTCCTGTGTGTTTTGATGTGTCCTGTGTGTTTTGATGTGTCCTGTGTGTGTTTTGATGTGTCCTGTGTGTGTTTTGATGTGTCCTGTGTGTTTTGATGTGTCCTGTGTGTTTTCATGTGTCCTGTGTGTTTTGATGTGTCCTGTGTGTTTTGATGTGTCCTGTGTGTGTTTTGATGTGTCCTGTGTGTTTTGATGTGTCCTGTGTGTGTTTTGATGTGTCCTGTGTGTTTTGATGTGTCCTGTGTGTGTTTTCATGTGTCCTGTGTGTTTTGATGTGTCCTGTGTGTGTTTTCATGTGTCCTGTGTGTTTTGATGTGTCCTGTGTGTGTTTTGATGTGTCCTGTGTGTTTTGATGTGTCCTGTGTGTGTTTGCAGAAAGAGCTGGCTGATAACCCTGACTGTCCTCACATGTGCGCCTACAAGCTGGTCTCTGTAGAGTTCAAGTGGACCGGCCTGCAGACGGCTGTGGAGAGCGCCATCCACAAGGTAAACAAACATTGTTTATGTTACATGAGGCAATAATGAATGCAATTAAAGAGGAGTAAACAGAAGTGTTGGTGCAGCATTTTTTTTAAATAAATAAATGTATAAGCGTTGTACGGGCCCTCGCTTCCCGCGCCAGTCGTTTTTTGCGCCCCCTATGGGTCAGGATAATAATGCTTTGGTATGCATATTCCCCAATACAGTCTGAGCATGTACACCAAAATGATGATTGGATAAATTGTTGATGAGTTATGAGAATTTATTTGTAAGCCCCATTCACATTATGCTAATTAGCTAAACATCTAAGTAGGCGGAGCTTAGGGGTACCATTGGGTTTTGTGTAGAGCTCATAGGTAGAGCTCCTTCACCTGAATATGTGTGCCAAGTTTCAAGTCCATCGGCGCTACACTATACAGACAAAAGTGTTGGGACAGTCCTCTGAATCATTGAATTCAGGTGTTTCGTTCAGTCCCATTGCCACAGGTGCAGAACAATCAAGCACCTAGCCATGCAGTCTGCCTTTACAAACATGTGTGAAAGAATGGGTCCTTAAAGGCCTGGTTGGATGAGTTTGGTGTGACTTGACCTCAACCCCATTGAACACCTTTGGGATGAACTAGAACGGTGAGCCAGCCTCTCGTCCAACATCAGTGTCTGACCTCACTAATGCTCTTCTGGATGAAAGGGCTTCCCACAGACACACTCCAAGATCTGTAGAAAGCCTTCCCAGAAGAGTGGAAGCTGTTGTAGCTGCAAAGGGGGGACCGACTTCATATGAATGCCTAAGAATTTGGAATTGGATGTCATAAAAGCTCCTGTAGGTGTAATGTGTAGGTGGCCCAATACTTTTGTCTATATAGTGTATCTTGAGAGATTTAAGGCCTTTCAAAACTTGTCTTCAGTAGGGGGCGCTAGTGAGCATGCTGTAGAAATCCGAGAACTGATCCTCGAAATGTATAAATAAATACAGGAATAACATAGAATATATAAGAATACATGAATAACAGGGTTCCTACGGTCATTAAAAACCTGGAAAAGTCATGGAAATTCAAAATGCTAATTCCAGGCCCTGGAAAAGTTATGGAAAACAATATTTTTTCCAAAGTTTTGGAAAAGTAATGGAAATGTAACTAAAGTTGCATAAAATATAATTTATATTTGATCTAATCGCCGAAATAGTGTATCGTATAGTAATGAAACGTAAAATGGCATTTAACTGACGAGGTGTTTTGCTGGTGAGAGATTTTAGTTGCTTTAGCCTGTAGAAGCTAGTAAGCCTATTTGATTTGTTTTAGATAGGCACAACATGTTTCATATGCAGACCTTATTTTCCTGTTCCATTTTCAGTGGTACCGCTGAGAAAGAGTCATTTTTTTGGTCATGGAAAATTAGGTAAAGGTCCTGGAGAAGTTATTGAAAAAAATCATTGGTGAAAAAGTGTATGAACCCTGTAATAAGTAAATGGTTTTGAGGCAGATTAATGATTGCAATCGAAGACTCCTTGCTGCTGAATACCAATCAACTATGTGCAATATGTGCAATATATATATGCCGTTAATATCTGTGTAATTTATAACTGGCTGCTAAATCCTTAGAACCGTTACAAGGTGTGTATTTTGCATTTTGTATTTTGTAAATTGTGTAACTTGCTGCTGTTAAATACCATCAAACTATGTGCAATATGTGCTATATGTGCAATATATACATTATATACATATGCCATTAATAACTGTGTAATATATACCTGGCTGCTAAATCCTAAGAACTGTTACAGGATTTGTGTTTTGGAAAGTATGTAACTTTCTTTTTTTTAACTTTAAAAAAAAAATTATATTTGTATTATCTCATAACTTAGTACTTTTTTTAACATATGTAACATTAAGCTGTCTGTGGCTCTTTCCTGCTGTAACGATGCACATTTCCCCTCTGTGGGACTAATAAAGGGATTCTGATTCTGATAAGTAAACAGATGTGTTGTAGTAATTTGATTTACATTTCCCCATGTAACTAATATCTGAATCTCTGTTTCCTCACACACCTGTCGGGGGTTTCCAGATAGAGAAGCGTGTTTTCACACACTTCCACAGACAGCTGTTCTGCTGGATCGATAAATGGATCGATCTGTCGATGGACGACATCCGACGCATGGAGGACGAGACGAAGGCACAGCTGGATGATGTGAGACATGAACCACTTTAATTTCTAAATTAATTATTTCATTTTTATTAGTATTGCCTTATTTTGGTTTTATTTTGGTTTTATTTTATAGGTGTTTATATTTTTATCCTATTTATTGATTTTGTCGCACTTTTATTTGACCGAGAGGGATCACCATTTCATCGTGTTTAATTTTTTCTCCATGTCACAGATGAGGAAGAATGATGAAGTGAAAGGCCTGGGAGCCGATGGAAACTGACCTGTGTGAGTATTCAACATTTTATATAAGATTAAGACTAAATAAAAGTCATTCTAAATCCATTTATTCATGATCAAATGTTAACCCGTGAAAACTACTGTATAAATATGTTATTATATTAAAGGTATTTGTTTTATTACTATTACTTTTATTTAAATTGTTATTAAATGACATTTTTTTTAATACAAAATAAATAAGTGCAGGCAATAATTTGAAACTAAATGGTAAATGTAATAATTGTATTTAATTTAGTTTGAATTAATTCCACATTTATTTACACCTCTGATATTTTATTTCATTTATCAATTTTTATTTACTTGTGAGTATATTTTCTAAATGTTTCTATTCATGATCAAATGTATATATCATTCTATAAAAAACCCTAAATCATTATAATGATCAACCCGTTCTGTTCCCTCCTCAGATCCCTCTCTTCCTCGGACTCTGGAGCGGCTTCATGGGAATAAACAAGAACAGAACACCTCCAAACTAATAAAACCTGCTCTTAATAAGAGCTTATATTATTGGCAGCAGCAGTTGTGTGTATTTATCGAATATATATTTGAGTACAGCAGCGTTTTTAAGGGAGTGTTTTACGAGTTACAGGATTATTTCTGAGGATGAAACGTTCTTGTTTACGCCCATTTATCTATTTTAACATATTAAGAAAGGTGTGGGATGTCTCTCGTCTGATAACTGTTATCTTTCATTTTTTAATTGCAGTTATTTTGGGTTTTTTCTTGATTTTTTTTATGCATCATTTCTCAGTGATTTGTTTTTATTTATTCTTAAATATGGTGTCTCCTGTCGACACCTGCAAATGCTCCGGTTACTAGGATATTGTTTCTTAAATAATTCACTCAAATAATGCATTTTTCAGGACCGTCTGATCTCACAATGTGCCCTTATTGCTGTCAAACTGAAATGTTCATTTGATTCATCATCACATGGTGGATGGAGGCATTGCAATACGAATAAAGCTCATGATTTATGTAGAAACTCATGCATATGACGTGTTTTCTTTGAAAAGAGACATTAGTAGTAGTCTGGTTATCCTCTTCCGGTTTAACTCTATACAAAAACACCAGCTACTGTTCTGTGATTAAGGTTTTGGGTTGACTTTGTGAGTGTTTGTGATGAAGTGCAAAACAACTAATCTCTAAACTAAGAAGATGGACAGTTTGAGAGTTTGACCTCTGTACGTCTTGTCCTGTGTCGAATGAAAAAACTTGGATTTGTATGACTTGAGTTATATGATTGTGTACTAGTTTATTAAAGACAATGTATTTGTGCCTTGATTTTTGTATATTTTCACACCTTACTTCTGCTGGAAAGAGCAAACATTGCATCCTCATGTTTTACTTTTCACTACAGATCAGAAACAACAGCTTTATTATGAGCTGCCGTCACAAATGATCACTTTTTTTTTATACCAAATTGCAGGTATTTACATTACTTCAATCAGGAGAGACGTTGATGTATGGAATACATATTTATTACCGGGACACGTAAAAGGAATGAATAATGATTGCCACAATTATAACAGGAGAATAAAATGGTGTTTGGCGATTAGTTTGCAGGATAATCATTCAGGAGGGGGAAGAACCGCTCCGATGAAACCCCCCGGGGTCTAGACACTGGTGGTGGTGATAAGTAGGTGGGAACGGACTGCAGGGAGAAGGTTTAGCTTGGTCCTGAAGGAGACAGGAGGCGAAAGGGGTGGAGGAGGGTTGCAACTTCGTCACCTGAAATGACAGCTGGCAGAGGGAAGAGCAGATATAAAAGGGATTAGCGGGAGCTATGATAGGCTTGTGAGAATGGAGAGAGGAGAGATTGGTTAGCTGGGGAGTGACGCCCCTGATCACTTAATGAGTAAGGAGAGAGGAGAGATTGGTTAGCTGGGGAGTGACGCCCCCGATCACTTAATGAGTAAGGAGAGAGGAGAGAGTAGGCTTGTTTGAGACAAGCGAGACCTGCGCAGACCTGCGCAATTGCGATCAACGTCTTGCTTGTGCGTTGCATGATGGTTAGTCATTTTGTCCGACTTGCTCTGGAGGCTCGCCTACATGAGACGTTGAAATCTCGCGGGACAAAGACGCCCGCAGACTTGAGAGCGAGGCGCGGCGAGGCGGCGCAGTTTCTCTCCACGGGCTGCGGAAGCGAAATGCTTGATGGGAAACGACTTGCTGGTACCTCGAGCTGAGCGCTCATTGGTGGGTTTTACCCCGTGCTGGTGATGAAACTCTCCATTGGCTCGGCAAAAGTGTGTTGTTGTTTTGTGTCAGTTTTACGTCGCCACTTCCATTCACATTTTTCATTATTGTTCCACAATGTTTATCATCATTAAATTAATATCTATATATTTGTATACTATACTTGCACTGCTTACCGTTGTCATACTTTATATATCTTAGCATATTCATACAACACTCTGTTCATACTAGGCTAGGCTACTGTGTATATATAGTGTATTCATACCCCTCACTGTTTATTCATCATTCAATTCATTCTATATATTATTCTGTAGATTGTGTACATTACTTTTCACTTTACTGCTTTATGCACTCCTGGTTAGAAGCTAAACTGCATCGTTGTCTCAGTACCTGTAATCTGTGCAATAACAATAAAGTTGAATCTAATCTTGAGCAGGAACAAATGTATTTACTTAGTACATATCTGACATTAACGATTAAACACATTTGTCCATTCTTTATCAATCAATCAATCAATGTTTATTTATAGCCCAATATCACAAATGTTACATTTGTCTCAGTGGACTTCACAGTTTGTACAGAATATCAGTATGACAATACGACACCCTCTGTCCTTACGTTTCACATCATACAAGGAAACACTTCCAGAGAAAAACCCACAGTTTAAAGGGGAAATGGGAGAAACCTCAGGGAGAGCAACAGAGGGATCCCTCTCCCAGAACGGAGTCGGACATTTATAACTGCAAACCGAGTCAAGCCGACTCCGGAGGTGGCGGTATGCACCTTAAAGTTGTTTGAAATCCGCCAAAAAACCGAGAGAAGAAGAAGAAGAAGAAGAAGCCGACTCCGAGCTGTCCGACTTCAGGCGAGCTTTTTGAGACCTCCCCCGGCTGCGATCGGCTATTCTCGTCTACTTTCGAGGCGAGCCGCAGCTCGTCTCAAACAAGCCTATTGGTTAGCTGGGGAGTGACGCCCCCGATCACTTAATGAGTAAGGAGAGAGGAGAGATTGGTTAGCTGGGGAGTGACGCCCCCGATCACTTAATGAGTAAGGAGAGTGTAATGTGGTGACGTGTAATCTGAATGAAGAGCTTGGTCTTCCTGATTGAATTTACGCTGAGCTTCATAAGTTATCCATTTGATCGCTTGTGTCATTCCTCCTGCTACATTCAGACATGTTTTACTATTTCAGAAGAAAATAAGTGTGTGTGTGTGTGTGTGTGTGTTCAATTATTGCTTGAATCGGAAGAAACGACAACTAAACTTGAAGCTTGAATCCACAAATAAACGTTATCAGAACTTACTTTCGGAATTATTTCAGAAGGAAATTATTAGAATAATACATCAAATCAAAGTTTATTTTTCTAGCCCAATATCACAAAACATGTGGGCTCTCCATACTAATAAACATAGATGACCGTGTGAAATAAAGTATAAAAACATGAAATAATTTGAAATACAATTAAAACAAATAAAAATAGAACAAAAAGACAGAACAAACAATACCAGATGCCATTAAATGTAGGACTCAGGAGGACAAACATGGGGAATAATCTAAAACCAGCTCTAACAAATTAAGCTCAGTGCAAGTTCAACCATCTTTACTCATTAATTTACTATTTCCATGTTACTACTCTCTCTCCTCTCAATAAGTGATTGGGGGCGTCACTCCCCAGCTTAACCAATCACTTCGCTCTATTCTCACAAGCCTATCATAGCGCTCCGCTAAACCTTTTAAATCTGCTCCCCCCTCTGACAGCTGTCATTTCAGGTGACTCGACGCAACCCTCCTCCACCCCTTTGCACCTCCTGTCCCTCTGAATCCAGGGTCAAGCTAAGCCCCTCCCCTTCTGACCGACCCCAACTATCCATTCACCACCACCAGTGTCTAGACCCCGGAGGGTTTCATCAGATCAGTTCTCCCCTCCCGAATGATACTCCTGCACAACGGGGCCTAATCGCCAAAACTCCATTACATTCATTTGTGTATTCCTGCCAATAAATATATTCTTACATCAAAACTGTCTCTCCTGATTGAAAAGGCTTTGTTGAAAAGGAAGTGCTTCAACAAGCTCTTAAATGTTGATAAAAACAGGACGTTGGTTAAGAGATTTTTGTGATATTGTGGAGAAAGAAGGCAGTAAGTGAAAATTACAAGTTCTAGTTACTTATTTAAAGCAGTGAAGTGTAATAAAATATATCTCCTCAAGTATTGTCCTCAAGTGAAATGTTAAAGTACTTGTAGCCTACATAACCTGGGTATTTTGATTTATGGTCACTTTTATTCCTACATTTTAGGAGCCAATATTGACCGTTTTACTACATTTATGAGGTTATACAAACAATGCATCAACTAATAAATGGACATATATGTTAAGATATCCAGCATCATTATATAAACACATTTAGATAAGCTCACTTGTACTAGTATTGCCACTTAAGTACAACATCTGAGTACTCGTCTCTTTAGCTCACAGCGTTGTGCGAAATTATTTTGCGCTTTTATTTTGAAGGCAACTGGTATGTTTCCGGTTAAGGGGGCGGTAATTAATGTATTAACTAAAGATATAATAATATATTTATTTAAAGTGGACCTATCATGCTATATTTGAATAATATAGTGTAGGACCATACCTATATAAGGCATATTTATACTTTTTTTTTTTCAAAATACCAAACAGATCATGCATTTTAGCCATGCCTCATTTCGCCCAATTTGAATTTTTTTAGCTCTGTTTTAGCAAGGTTCAAGGTTCAAGGTTCAAGGTTCTTTATTGTCAATCTGACATAGCTACAGAGTAATTATGCAGTTGAAAATCTTATGTCACAGGCTTCTCCAACAATGCAACATAATAACATAACATAATAACAATAAGAGCAAGAGCAATACAAAAATAATAATAGTTATAAAAATGAAATAAAGTTATGATGTGGAATAGTGCAGTATGAGTCTATATACAAGTTATTGGAATGATATATATATATTAGGTATTAGATACATACTACTGAGTAGCAGTTGAATGTTTGAAGTTGTTTCAACAGTTCAATTTTTTAACAGTCTCACTGCCCGCGGGAAGAAACTGTCTCCGAATCTTCTTGTCCTTGCCAGGATGCTGCGGTAACGTCTGCCAGACGGCAACAGAAAGAACAGTTTGTGGCTGGGGTGATGGGGGTCTTTGATAATCCGTAGTGATTTCTTCCTGAGCCGCTGGGAGTAAAGGTCCTCCATGGATGGCAGCTCCGTCCTGGTGATGTGCTGTGCAGTTTTCACCACCCTCTGTAAAGCCTTACGATCGAGGTCGGTGCAGCTGCCGTACCAGGCCGTCATGCTGCCAGTGAGGATACTCTCTATCGTGCACCTGTAGAAGTTGCAGAGTATCCTGGAATCCATTTTGAACCTCCTCAACCTGCGGAGGAAGAAGAGCCGCTGTCGAGCTTTCTTGGTGATGGTGGTGGTGTGAAGAGACCATGTCAGGTCCTCAGTGATGTGGACCCCAAGGAACCTGAAGCTTTTGACTCTCTCCACCGTAGTCCCATTGATGGCGATGGGGGCGTGTCCCTCTCCCTGCTGCTTCCTGTAGTCCACAATCAGCTCCTTTGTTTTGCTGATGTTGAGATGGAGGTTGTTCTCCTGGCACCAAGATGTCAGGTTTTCGACCTCCTCTCTGTACGCCGTCTCGTCATCGTCTGTGATCTGGCCGATGACGGTCGTGTCATCAGCAAACTTCACGATGGTGTTGGAGCTGTGTGTGGCCACGCAGTCGTGGGTGAACAGGGAGTAGAGGAGAGGGCTGAGCACGCAGCCTTGAGGGGCACCGGTGTTGAGAATCAGGGTGGAGGATGTGATATTTCCCACCCGCACTGCCTGGGGTCTGCCCGTCAGGAAGTTCAGGATCCAGTCACAGAGGGCGCTGTTGAGCCCGAGGTCTCTGAGCTTGATGGCCAGCTTGGAGGGCACAATGGTGTTGAATGCTGAACTGTAGTCAATGAACAGCATTCTCACATATGTGTTCCTGTTCTTCGGGTCCAGGTGTGAGAGGGCAGTGTGGAGGGTGAGGGCTATGGCGTCGTCTGTGGACCTGTTTGCTCTGTAGGCAAACTGCAGGGGGTCCAGAGATTCAGGGAGGGAGGAGGTGATGAATAATTTGACTAACCGCTCAAAGCACTTCATTATGATGGAGGTGAGTGCTACTGGGCGGTAGTCGTTGGGGCAGGTGATGATTGTCTCTTTGGGGACAGGAATGATGGTGGAGTGTTTAAGACATGTGGGGACTACAGACTGCAGCAGGGACCTGTTGAAGATGTCTGTGAACACCTCTGCCAGCTGAACTGCACACACCCTGAGAACACGGCCAGGGATGCCATCAGGTCCAGGAGCCTTGTGTGGGTTAACCCTTTTAAAGGATTTACACACATCTGCCCTATTTAAAACAAAAGGGCAGTGTAGCTCCTGGTCCCTCTGTACCTCCACAGCCTGGCTGCTCTCAAAGCGTGCAAAACAACTGTTTAGCTCATCTGGGAGAGATGCGCACGCAGACACTCCCGCAGCACCCCCCGCTGCTCCTTTGTAGTCAGTCATTGTCCTTAGTCCCGCCCACATATTCCTAGTGTTACAGCCTTTGAAGTCAGATTCCACCTTGTCTTTGTACTGTCTCTTTGCATTTTGAATTGCTCTCCGGAGATCATACCTAGACTTCCTGTACTCCTCCAAATCTCCCGCTGTGTGCGCGAGAGTGCGCGCTTTCAGTTTGCCGCGCACCTCACCGTTTACCCAGGGCTTTTGATTTGGGAATGTCCGTACAGAAACCTTCGGTACCACGTCATCGATGCATTTCCCAATGTAGCAGATGACAGTGTCCGTGTGTGTGTTGATGTTATTGTCCTCAAACACACTCCAATCCGTAGATGCAAAGCAATCCTGCAGTGCTGCATCTGACTCCTCGCTCCATCGTTGTACTGTCCTTGTTATCGGTCTGTCCCTTTTAAGTTTCTGCTTGTACGCAGGCAACAACAGTAGTGAGATATGGTCTGATTTGCCGAAGGGAGGGCGAGGGAGAGCCTTATATCCATTCCGGAAAGGGGAATAAACATGGTCCAGTATGTTTCCCCCGCGCGTCGGGAAGTTGATGTGTTGGTAATATTTTGGCAAAACCTTCTTCATGTTGGCGGTGTTGAGGGCTGATTCTGGGCTGATTCTGTGAGAACAGCACCATCTACAGGCCTGGCATATGTACTACAACGTCTCCAGCGCTTTCGAACGCCAATGGCCGGTGGAGTTGGCCCAATAGCCAATAGCCGTAGCGCCACTGTCCAACGGCTATTGGGCCAACTCCACCAATCAGGAGGAGACAGCCACGGCAATGGCCGTGGCTGTCTCCTCCTGATTGGTGGAGTTGGCCCAATAGCCGTAGCACCACCGTCCTGACGTCAGGACAGTGTTCAAATCTGGATCAGTTTTTATCAGATCCGTTGCAGCCCCTTTTTTAGAGATTTGGGTATGGAGGAAAATAGAGAGGGTTGTGTTTTCTGACACTTGGTGAGTTCCCTGGAACACCGGGGACACATATTCATGTATAAAAGACATACAAAAGTGCATTTTGCATGATAGGTCCCCTTTAAGTTAAACATCTCAGTACAATTTACCTCACAGTGTTACGCTTTTATTTTGAAGCGAAATCATGTTGCGCTTTTATTTTGAAGGCAACTAGTATAGCTCCGGTTAAGGGGCGGAAACAACAACACTAGCTTCTGTCCTGCGGTTTGTTTACTGTCTGTTTTCAAAGTGTAGAAACTAAACCAGAGAAAACAGGAACTACCAAAGTATATCGAGGAGTACACGAAACGCTTCCTCACGTTTACAGGTCAGTCATTCAAATAATAAGAGTTTGTAGAAAAAAGCGTGTTTTAGCTAGCTGTTTGATGAAGCTAGCTTTCAGTTTATCAGCATCACTAGCTAGCGTCATATGACAGCTGTTGATCATAAGCTCAATGTAAATACATGCTAACAGCTATCTAAAAATAACTGAGATTAATCACGTGTTATCTGCTAAAAGCACTTTGTTGTCAACCCTCAGCTCTATCTCAAATAAGAGGCTTTAGTTAGCGTTTCTATCTGCAGAGGTGTAAAGTAACTAAGTACATTTACTCAAGTACTGTACTTATAGGTAGGCTTCTTGTACTTTAGTATTTCCATTTTATGCTACTTTGTACTTTTACTCCTCTACATGTATTAATACATTTAGTTACTTTACAGATGTGGATGAATGATGTGAAATCTAATCAAGTGTTAAATCAGACTTTAGTTCCACCTGGAGTAAATCCACAAGCTACCCTGCAGTATACAAAGTCAATCAAACTAGCTGCACCTTTACCAGCTTTGAGAACACTTTAATGATCAATCATTATAAAACATATCATATATATTATTCTGAAATGGACCAATCTGCACAATGACTACTTTTACTGTCGCTACTTTCACTATATTTTGATGATAATACTTTTCTACTTTTACTTGAGGAACATTTTGAATGCAGTACTTTTACTGTAACAGAGTATTCCTACACTCTGGTACTTTTACTCAAGTACACGATCTGACTACTTCTACTTTTACTCAAGTACAAGATCTGAGTACTTCTACTTTTACTCAAGTACAAGATCTGAGTACTTCTACTTTTACTCAAGTACAAGAACTGAGTACTTCTACGTTTACTCAAGAACAAGATCTGAGTACTTCTACTTTTACTCAAGTACAAGATCTGAGTACTTCTACTTTTACTCAAGTACAAGAACTGACTACTTCTACTTTTACTCAAGTACAAGATCTGACTACTTCTACTTTTACTCAAGTACAAGATCTGAGTACTTCTACTTTTACTCAAGTACAAGATCTGAGTACTTCTACTTTTACTCAAGTACAAGATCTGAATACTTCTACTTTTACTCAAGTACAAGATCTGAATACTTCTACTTTTACTCAAGTACAAGATCTGAGTACTTCTACTTTTACTCAAGTACAAGATCTGAGTACTTCTACTTTTACTCAAGTACAAGATCTGAGTACTTCTACGTTTACTCAAGAACAAGATCTGAGTACTTCTACTTTTACTGAAGTACAAGATCTGAGTACTACTACTTTTACTCAAGTACACGATCTGAGTACTTCTACTTTTACTCAAGTACAAGATCTGAGTACTTCTACTTTTACTCAAGTACAAGATCTGACTACTTCTACTTTTACTCAAGTACAAGATCTGACTACTTCTACTTTTACTCAAGTACAAGATCTGACTACTTCTACTTTTACTCAAGTACAAGATCTGACTACTTCTACTTTTACTCAAGTACAAGATCTGAGTACTTCTACTTTTACTCAAGTACAAGATCTGAGTACTTCTACTTTTACTCAAGAACAAGATCTGAGTACTTCTACTTTTACTCAAGAACAAGATCTGAGTACTTCTACTTTTACTCAAGTACAAGATCTGAGTACTTCTACTTTTACTCAAGTACAAGATCTGAGTACTTCTACTTTTACTCAAGAACAAGATCTGAGTACTTCTACTTTTACTCAAGAACAAGATCTGAGTACTTCTTCCACCTCTGCCAATAACACAAATAATAAGCTTCAAAATCTTTCCCACTAAACCAGTTCAGAGCGAGTAGTGCCCAAACAGCAAAACAGCCCAAAAAACAGTTCAAAGTTCAACCTTTTGTTCAATGTATTTAGATTTGAATGATTATGTGTTAATGCCTCTGTAAAGCACTTTTAATTGCCTTTCAGAAATGTGCTTTACAAACAAACTAACCTCAACCCTTCAGCCTTATCCCAATTATTAAGGCTCAACATGTAGTTTTCCTGCCACAACGAGTTACAGCGTGTAACAGCATATTTATTTAATTGCTTTTTTTTAAGGTGTGGAGATCATGGAGGAGAATGAGGATCAGACAGACCTCACTTTGAGGAGAGGAAACTTCCATGGAGACAGCTTCAGGTGAGACTTTGCTCTGCTGCCATTGTTGTATCTGCGTCTTGGCAAAATAAATGCATTATCACATTATTTAAATCACGCACAGACCTCCCTGTGAAATGTTTAAAGTGATGCAGCTTCAGAGCCACAGTTCATGTCTGACTTCTGGAGATTGTTTTAATGCTATGACTATAATCCAAGTGGTGTTAGGGTCTTCGGATGACGGGGTCACTGGTTCAATCCCCGCTTGAACCAGTGTCCTTGGGGAAGACACTTCACCCCAAAAATACTCCTGTGCGGATTGCCCACAGTATGGATTGTACATTATATTACATTTCATTTGGCAGACACTTTTATCCAAAGCGATTACAATAAGTGCATTCAACCAGGAGGGTACAGGGTAACAAGAATCATGTAGGTACATTAGTTTGAACTAAGCCAAACCATTCGAAGTGCTAGTACATTATTACAACATGTATAGAGATTTCATTGGCCGAGGTGCAGTCGGAAAAGGTGTGTTTTCAGTCTGCGACGGAAGATGTATAGCCTTTCTGCGGATCAGAAGAAAACAAACAAACATTGAGCGGCTGTCTTATTTGGAAAAGTGGAAAGAATGCATGTTTATTTCCCGAGTTTCTAATAGGCCTACTGTTGAGATTTTTTTCACATTTTGGAGGTTTTTTTTGTGGCTCGCTTCCAACCATTTGTAATCCTTCTGAAAAATACTTCCTTTCGTCCATTTTGTGTCACTTTAACAAGACTCAGCTTCTTTTTAAGACAGATGAACCAATCTGTAGCACCTAAATCCTTCAGCCAGGACTTTTCATTTCACTTTTTATTTTGCAGGAACAACCAAAACCTCTGCTCTTCATGCCATCAAAACATACTTTTATAGTCACATTTTGGAGTTTTTTTTTGTGACAGGCTTCCAGCAATTATGAATCTACTTGGAAATACTTCCTTTCGTCCATTTTGTGTCACTTCAACAAGACTCAGACGTCAAAGAAGGCATTTTTTAACCATTTTTAAGTCAGGATGGATGTAGTTCGTCGTCTTTTTGGCTCGTTCGATCTGAAAGCTTCTCCAGCGACGCCTCTCAGACGCAGAGCAGCAACAAACTGGTTCTGCGCCATCGGATCAATAAGCTGATCACATGTCTGGATGATTTGGACCCAGGAAGCGAGCTGTGTTAGAAAATGGAGACTGTTTAACGCCTCAGTCATCTGTGGAAGAGAGAGGAAGGAAAACTGTTTCAGGTGGTGAACAAAAAGGCCTGTAGTGGAAAGAGAATGTGCCTTTTCATACATAAATAATGTTCCTCTACCTCCTGTAATTCATCTGTTCACAGCCAACAAAACACTCCCTTCATTCTTGGTTATTTGACCTTTTACTTTCCGAGCTGCACAGGAAATTAAACCGTTTGCATGATGCTTGTTTACCTTCAGATATGACTGATGTCATTATGTGTTGCTGCTAGACGCACAGTGCGTATACTGTCAGATCTTCTACACTCAGATCATGTGCTTATCTTTGGTTTACACTGAATTAAGTTCTAAGAGAAGTACAGTTCTGCTTTTATTTAGTGAAGTGGTGCAGCTGGTTTTTCCGGCGAAATGTAAAACGTGTATATTTATAAAGTTGTGCAGGAATGAGTCCTAAAACCTAGAAGTGAGTCACTTCCTGATTGCGAAGTCATGTGATCATGTTGTAGTTCCTTTGTAGCCCAACATTAGCCACCTTTAGCTTAGCGGTGGTGACGTGAAGTCATGTGACCGTGCTGTAGTTCCTTTATAGCCCAACATTAGCCACCTTTAGCTTAGCGGTGGTGACGTGAAGTCATGTGACCGTGCTGTAGTTCCTTTATAGCCCAACATT
>NW_022987550.1:1589648-1605358 GCF_902827165.1 Trematomus bernacchii
ACAAGTAAAAATTTGCACATTTCACTACAATATAAAACATTTAATTTACAGTAAATGTGTTTTTTCTATTATATCTACAGATGTGTATTGATAAAAATACAAATCTGTAATCTGTAAATCCTGAAAAGCGTCATCAACATCCGAATAAAACCTAATTTATAATGTCATAATAGACCAAATGTATCAAACTAATTAAAGACACTTGAGTGTGAGGATTAAAAACGTGCAAAAATAAATTACAATTTTGCTTTTTCAATGTTTAAAATGATGTGTTAATTTTCTCACTTTTTTGATTATTTTTTACAATTCCTTCTTCTCCTTTCCCCTCGGCTCAGGCTGGTGTTCTGGTTTGGAGATCTGAACTTCAGGATTCAGGATCACGGCATGCACTTTGTCCGCTCCTGCATCGAACAGCAGAACTACAGCCTGCTGTGGAGCAAAGACCAGGTTTGAGACTTAAATAGTCCATATCAGGTTCATATCAGTATGTAGTGTCTCTACTTTAAAGAGTCATCTCCTGCTGATGTTCAGGTGTATATCAGTATGTAGTGTCTCTACTTTAAAGAGTCCTCTCCTGCTGATGTGCAGGTGTATATCAGTATGTAGTGTCTCTACTTTAAAGAGTCCTCTCCTGCTGATGTTCAGGTTCATATCAGTATGTAGTGTCTCTACTTTAAAGAGTCCTCTCCTGCTGATGTTCAGGTGTATATCAGTATGTAGTGTCTCTACTTTAAAGAGTCCTCTCCTGCTGATGTTCAGGTGTATATCAGTATGTAGTGTCTCTACTTTAAAGAGTCCTCTCCTGCTGATGTTCAGGTGTATATCAGTATGTAGTGTCTCTACTTTAAAGAGTCCTCTCCTGCTGATGTTCAGGTGTATATCAGTATGTAGTGTCTCTACTTTAAAGAGTCCTCTCCTGCTGATGTTCAGGTGTATATCAGTTTGTTGTGTCTCTACTTTAAAGAGTCCTCTCCTGCTGATGTTCATGTCAGTATGTAGTGTCTCTACTTTAAAGGTCCCATGTCATGCTTTTCCGGTTATTACCCGTCCCCTTGTGTGTTATGAAGGTTTGTATGCATGTAAACGGTGTGCAGAGTCACAAACCCTCAAAGTACACCCTGTAGCGAGTAAAACTCTAACACAGAAAATACCTCCCCAATACGCCTCGTTGGAGATACGTCATTGTCCATTTGATTCTTCCATTTCGTTCCGGGTACGGCATGATGTCATGCCGTACCCGGAACGAAATGGACCAATCCGCGGAGCCGTTACGTTAAGCCCCCGCTGATTAGTCCAAATTGACCAATCCACGGACTTCCTGACACACACACACTCTATGTGCAGGGAGCAGGCAGCTCAGCTGATTTCTCCTCCCTGGCTGCAGGCTGATAACAGACAGTTGGGATCGCGGCGAAATTCTCTCTGCAGACCCATTCTCTCTGCAGACCCATTCTCTCTGCAGACCCATTCTCTCTGCAGACCCATTCTCACAGCGTTTATCAACCTTTTTCTTACTCAATATCAAGCCACACTTATTGTTTTTAATCCGGCTGTGAGTTTGTGTGTGCTCAGGATGAGTTTGGCTGAGTTTCGCTATGTATCCTAAACAAGGAAACAACACCTCCACGGAGCTCAGCGCGATTCACAACGTCCCGACCAATCAGAGCACACTGTGCTCACAGGGAGGGTGTGGGCTGGAGCTATTGGAGCTACAACGAGCCGTTAAAGGCAGAGAGTGAAATTCAGTGAATACACGTAGTTTACAGAGATGCTGTATGAGAAACCAATGTGAGTTTGGAGAAATGCACAATATAAATCTATTTTAGTAGACCTCAACAATGGAATTATGATCAGTGGAAATGGCCATGACATGGGCCCTTTAAAGAGTCCTCTCCTGCTGATGTTCAGGTGTATATCAGTATGTAGTGTCTCTACTTTAAAGAGTCCTCTCCTGCTGATGTTCAGGTGTACATCAGTATGTAGTGTCTCTACTTTAAAGAGTCCTCTCCTGCTGATGTTCAGGTGTATATCAGTATGTAGTGTCTCTACTTTAAAGAGTCCTCTCCTGCTGATGTTCAGGTGTATATCAGTATGTAGTGTCTCTACTTTAAAGAGTCCTCTCCTGCTGATGTTCAGGTGTACATCAGTATGTAGTGTCTCTACTTTAAAGAGTCCTCTCCTGCTGATGTTCAGGTGTATATCAGTATGTAGTGTCTCTACTTTAAAGAGTCCTCTCCTGCTGATGTTCAGGTGTACATCAGTATGTAGTGTCTCTACTTTAAAGAGTCCTCTCCTGCTGATGTTCAGGTGTATATCAGTATGTAGTGTCTCTACTTTAAAGAGTCCTCTCCTGCTGATGTTCAGGTGTATATCAGTATGTAGTGTCTCTACTTTAAAGAGTCCTCTCCTGCTGATGTTCAGGTGTATATCAGTATATAGTGTCTCTACTTTAAAGGTCCCATGTCATGCTTTTCCGGTTATTACCCGTCCCCTTGTGTGTTATGAAGATTTTTATGCATGTAAACGGTGTGCAGAGTCACAAACCCTCAAAGTACACCCTGTAGCGAGTAAAACTCTAACACAGAAAATACCTCCCCAATACGCCTCGTTGGAGATACGTCATTGTCCATTTGATTCTTCCATTTCGTTCCGGGTACGGCATGATGTCATGCCGTACCCGGAACGAAATGGACCAATCCGCGGAGCCGTTACATTAAGCCCCCGCTGATTAGTCCAAATTGACCAATCCACGGACTTCCTGACACACACACACTCTATGTGCAGGGAGCAGGCAGCTCTGCTGATTTCTCCTCCCTGGCTGCAGGCTGATAACAGACAGTTGGGATCGCGGCGAAATTCTCTCTGCAGACCCATTCTCTCTGCAGACCCATTCTCTCTGCAGACCCATTCTCTCTGCAGACCCATTCTCACAGCGTTTATCAACCTTTTTCTTACTCAATATCAAGCCACACTTATTGTTTTTACTTCGACTGTGAGTTTGTGTGTGCTCAGGATGAGTTTGGCTGTGTTTCGCTATGTATCCTAAACAAGGAAACAACACCTCCACGGAGCTCAGCGCGATTCACAACGTCCCGACCAATCAGAGCACACTGTGCTCACAGGGAGGGTGGGGGCTGGAGCTATTGGAGCTACAACGAGCCGTTAAAGGCAGAGAGTGAAATTCAGTGAATACACGTAGTTTACAGAGATGCTGTATGAGAAACCAATGTGAGTTTGGAGAAATGCACAATATAAATCTATTTTAGTAGACCTCAACAATGGAATTATGATCAGTGGAAATGGCCATGACATGGGCCCTTTAAAGAGTCCTCTCCTGCTGATGTTCAGGTGTATATCAGTATGTAGTGTCTCTACTTTAAAGAGTCCTCTCCTGCTGATGTTCAGGTGTATATCAGTATGTAGTGTCTCTTTAAAGAGTCCTCTCCTGCTGATGTTCAGGTGTACATCAGTATGTAGTGTCTCTACTTTAAAGAGTCCTCTCCTGCTGATGTTCAGGTGTATATCAGTATGTAGTGTCTCGACTTTAAAGAGTCCTCTCCTGCTGAGAAAAGTGTGTGTTGTGGTTCTCAGCTGACGATGATGAAGAAGAAGGAGCAGCTGCTGCAGGAGTTTGATGAAGGGCCTCTGGACTTTCAACCCACCTACAAGTTTGACCTAAACTCAGACAATTATGACAGCAGGTAATTGCTCCAAATAACGTCGTAATCAGGATCTAATTTATCATAATCACACTTCTTATGTAGACATAAATAATTTAATTGAATATTATTTACTTAGTGCACATTTTTAACTTAACTTCTTAATTTTATTTAAATATTTGTATTATTTATTATCTTTTTATTGAATATTTTTACTATAATGTCTTATACATGTAGAGTGGTGCAGGAACGAGTCCTAAAACCAGGAAGTGAGTCAGCATTTCACCACTTCCTGTTCCCTCGTCTCAGAGCCAATGGGATCTCTCCATAGGATTTTGTTCTGTTCTGCTTGAAAGCAAGTGCCTGCCTCCTGCAAACTGTTCAAACAAACGCTTCAACTTGTACCATTTTGAATCTGTATGTTTGAATATGGATCTTAAGTTGGCGTGACGTTGAAGTCGTGCTGCTGTAGTTCGTTTATAGCATAACATTAGCATTTTACTTCTGGCCATTAGATTTATGATTCAAACATTATAAAAGTAGGGTAGACATGTGGAGATTATCCGGCTGAACAAAACGTGATCCGTCTCTTAAATGTGTCTCAACCACAGACCTTATTTCCAGCTATTTTCTAAAATCCTATGGAGACATCGCATTGCGTTTTTGTCGAGGGAACCGGAAGGAACCCATGCGCAGCTTACTTCTGGGTTTTAGGACGCGTCACTGTGGCACTCTATGGTTATTTAATTTCTTATTTTTATACATATATTACATTTTTATTTTATTCAATTTTATCTTCTTTTTGCACAATCTTTTCATCCTCTTATTAAACAATATATTTTCTATTTTATTTATTTTTTGCACATTTTTACCTTAATTCCTTGTTTTTGTAAATATAATTTAATTCCTTTTTATTTTATTTCCTTTTTGCAAATGTTTACTTTAATTTCTTTTACCTCCTGTATGTTTTAATAATAATATTCTGATTCTGATTTAAACTCCACAGGCTCTACAGGAACTGGTTTGGCTTTAAGTAAGAGCTTGTTGTCCCTTTACCTAAATGATATCAGCCTCTTTTTAATTCCCCTAACTGCACATATGCTACTTTTAACATCACGCTATTCCCCTTTTTACGTAGAATAACCTCTAGTTAAATGCTTCAGTAACGCACGGCACAATAAACAAACAAAGCAGGTGCAACTAACTGTCTTTCTGAGACACATTTGGGAACGTCTACGCACTACACACATTATTTGATTTGAATCTACTGATACAGATGGTAGAGATGCACCAAGACACATGTAAAGCCAGGCTCTTATAGCTCACAGACATGGATGTAAACAATGCACATTTAATTAAGTTCTCAAAGCATTTACTTAACAATTGTTTTATGAGCTTTTTTCTGCATATTAATACATTGATAGCACTACAGCTCATAGCAGGGTGTTGTCTGCACCACAGGGAGATTTCCCCCGTAAAAAGTGATGCCAGAAAACAATATTTCTGTTCCTCAAAAACTGTTTAATTACTCCAGAAATATGAGTATCAAACAGAGCGTCAGACGGCAGAGACAGCTTTGTTTTTACGAAGCTCCGACGTCACGTTGTTGTTTACGTCACGTTGTTGTTTACGTCACGTTGTTGTTTACGTCACGTTGTTGCAGCGCCATCTTGTATACGGGCGTCATGTTCTCGCCAGAATTGATATATCTTATAAACAAGCTCAGCGCCACAGTATCACCTCATACAGATGGAGCATCTTATTTCAGACAGTTTGAAACGCGAGGGTCGTGATTGGTCCGTGATTGGTCCGTGATCGGCCCGTGATCGGTTCGTGATGAAGAGCCGGCCCCCAGTCTGACTTGATACCACCCCCGTGATAAATACATTTCATTATTGTGAAGCCAGCTGCAATGGATCATTGATCCACCAGGGGGTGCAGTGGGGTTCCACACTGGAGCTCATGTGAAATCAACTTCGATACAGTAAACTGGATGTTGTGGTGCCGAGAGACGGGAGTCGGAGGCGGGGTATCAAAAGTACAAGCTAAACTTTTATTTAGCATCTGAACACACATGTAAACAACTTCATGCCCGGGAAGCGAAGACAGGCGGAAACAGCTGGTCTGGTTCACTAAAATGTCCGTGCGGAACAATACCCCAACCCATAGATCCGTGGGTGAATAATGTCAATCACCACAATGTACAGTATGTCTGGTACTAATGTATAGCGGATCTTTGTTAAGATCCATATGTCACGGATAGTATCATAGTCTGTACTAAATAAGAGACATGTAATCATTTACAAAACATCACCATGTTGTTATTTAACAAAATAATGTTGTTTAGTCGAAAAAAACGAACGAGAGGAAATGCAGCCGGCTCTCGATTTTTAATCCTAATTTAATCATCATCTTCACCACGATCATTTATGTTTATGTTCGCCGAATTGACATGAAATCACTGACAAATATGAATATACTGTATTCAACTTCATTAAAATGTTATTAACGTGCCTAAACTCAGTAATTCACTAAAAATATTTATATTTTAATGGAGCCTTGTCAGGCAGATCAAGATCCGCGTAGCGGAGGGATCTTGATCCCTGGGTGTTATTTTTCCCCATAATGACCAAGTCGCTGCAAATTATCCCGCTTATTACATGGCCACATTCTCAACAAAGTAACGACATGACTCCCAATATTAATTGAAATGCTTTTATGGATTTAGAAAATGTTTTTATTGATTTAAAAAATAGTTGTATGTATTGATTTAAATTGACATGCATCCGCCAAGAAAAATAGTCCGTTGTTACCGTTTTTTAAACAGTCAGAATGAAACGGCAGCTCTCAGCTGTGTGTTTACACACCTAATGGCCCATCAGCCACAGCTCTCTCCCCCCCCTGATCTTTCTTTCCCAACAGTTAAGTTAACTGTAGGTTACTCTGAGTGACAAGCTTACAGTTAGTGAAGTAACACTTTTTTTTTGTGAGTCACGACCTGGCTGTTTCATTCTAACATAACGCTCCAATATGACTGTTTCCACTCGGACTTCAATACAGCAACACCATTGTTTGGTTTCCATGGTAGCGTGTCTCTTTAGTAGCGTGCACTCCTTTCCTGTAAATTACTAAATTAGTTTTTAACTGAAATGATCAAATAAAGTCAAAATGTCACAGTGTTTACAAACATTGACCATACCGTTCACCAGCCCCCACCCCCCTATGTTGAGTAGGCTATACTCTTTGTTTAAAACTAATTGGCCATCGGAATGTGTGTGTCCCAACCCCCCCCTGTGATATCTCTTCTCCAGCAGTCTGTAGGTTTGTGTTCGCATATTTATGCTGTCGCAGTTCCTGTTGTTTCTATCGCGCATTGCCGGTATGAAAGGGTCTGTGCCGGAAATATCAAGATAACACGGCAGGGTCCGTTAACATGACTGAGGCTTTTTAACATAGACTTTTCCAATGTCTGAGTGTAATATCTGCATTTTCTATTTTGGTTTGATAAGGACACATCCTGGGGATTGTGTTTACAAACATTGACCATACCGTTCACCATCCCCCACCCCCCTACTGTATGTTGATTTTGTTTGCCTACATGTAAATGGGTGGCATTTAGTACCCCCCTCTGAGTGAATACCTTTTGTACCTGTCCGGGGCTAAGCCCATAGGACGATGCTCTGATGTCAACCCCCCCCCGTTGACAATTCACGAGCGTCTAACTCTCTCCCCCCTCCCCCGTGGCACCTTCTAACAGAGCCCCCCCACATATCAAATCCCAATTTAACCCCTGGCCTCTGGAGCAGAAATGAAAGAGTTTTAAAAATGTTTACGTTTTGGTAAGGTTTTAGGGAAATGTTGTAATATTGCAACGTTGGCCTTAGGTGGGAGCAGAATTTCTGTATTTCTACTCACATTGTCTGAATAAATATATTGAACAACTAAGGGTTAATTTGCAGGATTGATTGCTTACTTAGCCCTATATCAGTATATAGCATGAATAATAATCACACATCACTCATATTTGTTATGAATAATCATTTATTAAATAGTAAGTCGCTTTGGATAAAAGCGTCAGCTAAATGCAATTTATGAAAGCCTCACTCAGGATTTTTTTAACAAGTGTTTTTATTGCTCTTGGGGCATTAAAAACAAGATTTAACTTTAGTTTTTTATATAATATCTGCATTTTCTCTTGTGAAAAACTAAGTCTTAGTTTGGCCATAGTTATTTAATAGATAGCGCCATCTCCTGGTTAAATCCTGAAATTGAAAATCTGGCAACGCCCTCTTGGAAAATAGTGGGAGGGCTTAACATTCCCAGATACTGGTCTTTGGCAGGTCTTAGGCAGGTAGCTGGCTGGTAGTAGGCAGGAAGCTGTATGCTGGAGTCTGAAATAAGATGCTCCATCTGTACTATATCTTTCTAGAAAAACCCCTGGATAGGAATAATATATAATTTGGATTTTGAAGTCAACCGTTATCATAGAAGATGCATTTTTACAAGGAACCATGAATGTATATATAACTCCACAGGGTGCTTTTAGATGTTAGTAGTCGGTATTAACCTGCATTTAACCTCTGAGCATGTTTTTTATATGTACAGTTAAAGCTCTGAGCTGCGGCTGCATAACAGCTAACATGCATGGCTACAATACACATATCATTATAACACAAGAGATATGTCACTGTGTGGATAATTCAATATGTTTGTGTTGGATTTTATTGAATTACCCAAACATGGTACCACTGTTCCTGCAGGTTGAAACAATTTGTAAATATTGTTTTCCTCAGCCTGATTTTAATACACTTCAGACTGAGGAGAGTTTAAAATCTGTCAGACTTCTACAGACTTTTCCATTCAAAGTCAGGCAAATACCGGATAATGTAAACGCTGGTTCCTGGTAAGTTATAAACAATTTGGACCTCGGGTGCTTCTCAATGTCGAGGACGCTTCCTTGGTAGGACATGTCCCTCCGAGTCAGGTCCTTCAGAGGCTAGGCAAGAATCCTTCCTTTCATTCGGAGAACGAAGAATGGGACAGGCGAGCAAGTGTGCAGGTGTGCGTCATACACATGTGCATCCTCGACATTTCCCGCAACGCAGGATTCAGAATTCCAAGGATCCTGGACATTGGAACAGTCCTTCGGCGGGACTCGATGACGTAGCATCCTTGAAATAGTGGCTCTGGAGCATCCTTCCTCGACATTGAGAAACACCCCTTATCTCCTCACTAAACCTCCCCTCTTTTCCTCTTCTTCTCTTATCACATTTTCCAGCGGTAAGAAGCGTAAACCGGCCTGGACCGACAGGATTCTGTGGAGGCTGCGACCCGCTGAGGAGGAAGAGGGAAACTCTGCTCTGGAGGTGGAAGAGGAAGAGGAGGAAGAGGAGGAGGAGAAGGAGGAAGAGGAGGAGTTCCCGCTGAAGATCAGGCAGGATCTGTACACCTGCAACATGGAGTTCAGCATCAGCGACCACAAACCAGTCACCGGGGTCTTCACTCTGGAGGTGAGACTCACACAGATACACTGCAATATCTCTCACACACACACACACACACACACACACACACACACACACACACACACACTCACACTCACACTCACACTCACACTCACACTCACACACACACGTATCCTCTCCTGGTATTGGTTTTGGATGTATGCACTTTAAAAGCTAATGAACTTACACGTTTTCCTGCTGTTCTGAAATGTTATCACCATATTTTAATAATTAATAATAATAATAAATAAATAATAAAATAATTAATTTTAAATTGTTACTTAATTGTACGTCGCGTTGGATAGAAGCAGTAGCGAAATGAAATGTAATGTTTTATTGGGTTTTACCTTTAAAAAGCTACGCTGATTAACCTGGTGTGTGTGTGTGTGTGTGTGTGTGTGTGTGTGTGTGTGTGTGTGTGTGTGTGTGTGTGTGTGTGTGTGTGTGTGTGTGTGTGTGTGTGTGTGTGTGTGTGTGTGTGTGTGTGTGTGTGTGTGTGTGTGTGTGTGTGTGTGTGTGTGTGTGTGTGTGTGTGTGTGTGTGTGTGTGTGTGTGTGTGTGTGTGTGTGTGTGTGTGTGTGTGTGTGTGTGTGTGTGTGTGTGTGTGTGTGTGTGTGTGTGTGTGTGTGTGTGTGTGTGTGTGTGTGTGTGTGTGTGTGTGTGTGTGTGTGTGTGTGTGTGTGTGTGTGTGTGCGCAGCTGAAGAAGAGGTTCACTGCTCCTCTGGTGCGTGTGAAGGCAGAAGGAGAGTGGAGTTCAGAGCTCGACGCGGTGGTTCTGTACCGAGCGATGCAGCCGTTCCCCTCCAGCTCCTGGGACTGGATCGGACTCTTTAAGGTCAACCAGGGTCATTCAGAATAACAAGGGTTTTAGATGGGATGAATGTGAACGATATTGGGCACCCTTTGTAATAAATAATGCAAACACAAATGAAATATAAATATATGGCTTTTACATTCCCCCTGTGACCATCTTGATGTGTGTTTGAATGCAGGTGGGGTTCAGCAGCGTGACGGACTACATCACCTACACCTGGGTCAAAGACGACGAGATGAACTCCAGTGAGGAAGCCACTCAGGTAGAGACTCCTGCAACACCTTTAATAACATGTTTGAGTTATTAAAATACCTATGTTTCAAATTATCAACATGACACAGCGTCTTATTTAGACGTTAGAGAAACCTAGATGCACGAGGATGGACAAGGAACGGCTAATTGGTGAATTTGAAATAAAAACAATACAAATTCAAAGGTTTGAATGTCATATGCACATAAGCTTCAGTGGAGAAATGGAAATGAACATCTTATGACTCCTCCAACAATGCAACATATATAATAAAATACAAAAATACAAATAAAACATAGTGCAAGAAGTCTATTTACACGTAAATAGAAATTGATATATACAAGAACAGAATGTAAAATGTAATATTGTACAGTAAGATGACATTTAATACGGTTTATTACGGTGATAACTATTTTGATAAATAAGTAAATTGCAAGATGACAGTCATAACAAATCATACATTTATGTTCATTTAATTTAGGGCTTTTCTAAGGACTCAAACAACAACCTTTACAATAAATATTTCATAGACAATAATACACTTAAATTAAATGAATTATAGACAAACTATAGAACAGACATTTTAATTAAAATGAGGACCCTAACCCTGAAATAAGGACTTATCCATATGATAAATCCTTATTTCACTACACAAAACACAAAGTTTTCTACTTGTTGATAGTGTCAACATTCAGATATTCTGCAAATTATTTTAATTTTAGTTTAAGTTACTTCATTGTATTTTAATTGTGTTTTAATGTTATCTTTTTTAAATATTTTATTATATTTTTTTAAATAGTTCTAATACAAGTTCTATATTTGTTTATTTTTTTCAAATTATTTCCTCTTACTGTGTTTTTCCAAGTGAATTCATTCTATGTGTAAACGTACAACAACGATATATCTATTCAAATTTAGGACATTAATCGACATCTCTAAGCACCAACTACTTTTCTCTGCAGGTGTATGTGAGTAAAGAGGAGATCCCTGTGCGGGGGGGCGATTGTGTGTTGTGTTACTACAGCGGTGCTCTGCAGTGCGTCATCGGAGTCAGTGAACCATTCAAGGTGAGACACACACACACACACACACACACACACACACACACACACACACACACACACACACACACACACACACTGTACACCAACAATAATCTATAAGTATGTATTTAAAAACTGTTTTAAAAAACTGTTAGGCAATTAAAAAAATGTGAATAAATGTTGATAAGAAATATAAATATAAATATTTGACTTTATGACTAATTAAAGTAAATTACTGCAGTACATAAGAATTTAAAATAAAAAGTGTTAAAACGTGAAAAAATAACTTTTAAAATCCTTTCCAAATTTAGCTTATTACCAATGATATACAGGTCACTTTAGCGTTCTTATGCTGTCAGCGAAGACTTTTTTTTCTAAATATGGCCGTGTCATAATACTCAATGCCGGTTCTACTTAATTTGCATAACAATAAACCAGTCTGAGCTCTTAAACCTGGCCCAGTTAGTCCCAGTCGGACTTCCTTCCTCTCAACACAATACAAAGGGGCTTTATTGGCATGACCACATTTTAAACATAGTATTGCCAGAGCATTCCGCACAAGGCGTTATAACAGAACAAAACAAAAATAAACACTAAACATAAATGTCAACAATACATGTGACACAACGGGGGGTTACGTATTGTAACCCTAGTTCTATAAGCACAGGCGGAGCCCTCTACTGGACTCTGGGTACTACTCTCATCAATGATACGCGAGCGTTCACACACGCGAGCGTTCACACACGCGAGCGTTCACACACGCGAGCGTTCACACGAAGTTGTATAAACGTAGCCGGCCAATCAGGGCGAGCCTACCTGAATGCGCGCGCAGGCTCACAGTATATAAGGCAGCTACACCTCCTGACTGTCATCCTACACCCTCTTCTGCGAGCGGCATAGGGAAGACAGGGCCCCTAGGTAGAGGGCTCCGCCTGTGCTTATAGAACTAGGGTTACAATACGTAACCCCCCGTTCTATCTCACACAGGCTCCGCCCTCTACTGGACTCTATGGGTACAGTGGGTGGAGCCCCGATGAATAAATGCCCTGTCGCCCCACACATCGACCCACCACACTGCCCCTGACCGGCCTTTGGTTAACAGCCATCGCACCCCAACTTCCTATCACCCGGTTGTGACCGTGGAGAAGTCGGGGCCGCAGCTTACTTGGCTGGGTAGAGCCTAATTGGTCTGAATAAGCCCATAGCTCCACCCTGCAGGTGCCAACGCAAGTGACTACACACTGCGCACTACATCTCTCAGGTCCCTAAGGAGCATGGGAAAACATAAGTGCATTATGTCCAAGGGGGTCAGATACAGCTTACTGACCCACAGCCCTCCTCCTTTCACCAGTCCTGTGTTGCCCCAGCAAGCACCGACGATGAAAAAGGAG
The DNA here is from genome assembly GCF_902827165.1 of Trematomus bernacchii. Lineage (NCBI taxonomy): Eukaryota > Metazoa > Chordata > Actinopteri > Perciformes > Nototheniidae > Trematomus > Trematomus bernacchii. The sequence continues at coordinate 1,602,311 of NW_022987550.1, forward strand.
CCAGATATGTCTAAGAGATACTTACCTTATGAACGGGCCTGGCGTAGACCAAGACGCCACCGTGCATAGGTGGACGACTAAAGCCGTCTCGCTGTATAACCCTCGACCTGGAAGAACTCCTTAGGTTCTTGGGAACAGAGGAGGGGTTCAGTCTGAGTGTCGCCCTGCTACGGTCACCGGAAGGCATGAGCAAGCCCCTTGTCCACCAGTAGCTATAGCTAGGATAGAATAGAGCCCAATGTACCGGACAGAGGCTCTAGACTCCTTTCCTCGCACCAACGTTCAGTCCGCAAACTGCCTGAAGCAGGGACGTCTGTCTGTCCTCTGACAGAGTGGCACGTAGCCTGCCCTCTTTCTCGATGGGGGGTACACCTCTCTCTGGATGGAGGCGTACACCTCGCTCTTGACGGGGGCGTACACCTCGCTCTCGACGGGGGCGTACACCTCGCTCTCGATGGGGGCTGCATTGAGCAAAATCCCCAGATACCCCACCTGCTGGTGAGGTATGGGACTGCTCTTCTTCCAATTGACCGCAAACCCCCAACTTGGTTAGGTGTAAAATCAATTGGGCTGTGTGGAACATCTGCCCATTCCCTGGACCTGGCCATGACTATGAGGTCGTTGAGATCAAATAAAACCCTAATGCCATGGTCGCGAAGCGGCTGAAGCGCTGTGGCCACACATTTGCTGAACGTGCGTGGGGACAGGGAGTAGCCGAACGGTAGTCTGTTGTACTCGTAGGCTATCCCCTGGAAGGCAACACGCAAATACTTCCTGTGTTTTGGCTTTCTGGCAATTTCGACATGAAAGTAAGCGTCCCTCAGGTCGATGGTTTGTGAACCAATCGCCCGGCTGTACCAGTTCCAGTAACTGTAGGAATCCCAACCACTTCGTCCTGTAACAGGCTGTGGTGGATCCCGCCCTTGCTGCCTGGATAGTCTGTATAACTTTGTCAGACAGTCCACCCCTTCTCAGCCTGTCCCTCTCAGGAGCCAAGCCTGGAGAGGTCTGCCCAGAGTGGGTAACGCCCCTATTGCACCTGCAGTGGAAAGGCGTAGAGCAGCTATCTTGGCCATGGCTCGTGTGCAAACTTGTCCACCCCCAAGGGTGGATTGTCCTGCCGAGCCAGGGAGAACCACCATTCGTTGATGGTGGTTGCCATGAGGCCGGCCCCCCTGTTCTCCAGAGAACGCCTTCAGAGATAAACACATTCTCTGAGGCCCACAACCACAGGTTCTCCGCTGCGCTCAACAAGGCGACGGAGCTGACTCCGTCCTGCCTGTTGATGTAAGCCACTGTGGTGCGGTTGTCGCTCCTCACCAGCACATGTTTTCCCTGTAGTAAGGGTTTGAAGTGCTGTAGAACCAGTACTACTGCCTGTAGCTCGAGAAGGTTGATGTGCCGGGTCTCTGTCAGAGGCCAGCCACCACCTATAGCTGTCTCTAGGCAGATCCCTCCCCTTCAGCAAATGCTTTGGGGACCCCCAGTATCGGGGGTTGCCCTCCACTGAAGGGGGGATGGTCTCCAGACGTCGTTTGTGCCTCTTGGGATTTCTAAACGAACCAACCTGAAAAGGGCCGAGCCTCTGCGTAGGTCCTTGAACGCACCGCGCGCGGCCAACTCTCGCGGGGGCGCGCGCTTCGCTGTGTTCACATCAACGGCGAAGTACATTTTAATCGAAGCCACTATACCAGGTGAGGTGTTTTTTCTGACAGCAATACACTGGCTATAGTGTCCCTGACCGCACAGTGCTTTGACGGCCGCCCATCCGCTGGCTCCTCTACTGGAGTTTACAGCGGGAGTGGCGAGTGTGCTCACAATAGCGCTGCTTTTGAAACGCTGCGTGACCGAGGCTATCGATCAAAAGAGCCCCTCCGTAGACACGGGGGCTCCCAGGAGATCATCACGGTCACTTTTTCGAGAATGCCGGGAGTCCCAGCCAGCCGTGGCGTGATCCCACTGTGGCCAGGGACATCACCCGGCCAACAGCGGCTGCCACACCATGGATCAGGTTATTAATTTGGCCGATGCTGCGGTCCAAATAATCGCTCTGATCCGGTGAGGTGGGGGCATCTTGCGGAGGAGTAATCAGCGAGACGCCCAACACACCCGTGTCATTTGCAGCCGCGGACATCCGCTCCAAGCCGGAATATTCTATCAAAAATATTCCAGCGTTTTCCCTGTCATGCGGCAGCGGGGGCAGAGGTTCTCCGCCCAGCCTGCTGTCTGTGCCAGGCTCTCATCGAGGGGATTTGAGGTCTCCGTGCGGCCCCGCACCCTCAGAATACCTACCATTTCTGCCACCGGAGCTCTCGTTTTCAGTGGCTGTTGCCACGACGCCTCCACACACTGCCAGATATCTGGCAACGGGGGCGAGATGAAAGCCGGTTGCGCCGGGCAGGCCGGACTGGACCGTAAAACCCCTAGCGGAGGCGGCTGGCTTCGGTGGCAGTGGTGGGGGGACGAAGTAATCTTCTTCCTCCTCAGCAAACGGAGCCATAACCCACACGGCTGGGATGGCGAACGTTGGTGGCGTCGCCTCGGCCATATCCTGGTCTCCCACGTCCACCACCTCGAGCTCGTCTTCGGCGTGGTCTGGTCTCAGGCTCTAGAAACAGAGCTGGTGGGGATCGGCGCCCGCTATTAAGCCGGGCATGAGGGACAGGCACGGGTTTCCTGCAGGGCGACTCCATTTGCTTGCCTGGAGGTAAGATACTTATTACTTGTTTTTTTCGAATGCTTTTCTGCTCAGGTGTTGTCTCGCTCACTGAAGAGAAAAGGATGACAGTCAGGAGGTGTAGCTGCCTTATATACTGTGAGCCTGTACGCGCATTCAGGTAGGCTCGCCCTGATTGGCCGGCTACGTTTATACAGCTTCAGTGTGTGAACGCTTGCGTATCATTGATGAGAGTAGTACCCATAGAGTCCAGTAGAGGGCGGAGGCTGTGTGAGATAGAGTAGCATAACACAAAACATACTGTAAAATAAAATATATATATATATAATACATATATCTGTCTTTTAGGTCCTTTCTTCAAAGGTAGCCAT
>NW_022987550.1:1605381-1687171 GCF_902827165.1 Trematomus bernacchii
TTAGCACCACAGACCCCTTATGAAACAAAAATATATTGTAATATATTGGTAAATATAATACAATATATTGGATCATACATTTCCATATATGGGAAAGTAGTCCTTATATTTTTAAATATATTGCAATATATGCATGGACCATGTATGGCTATATATTGATACATATAAAAAAAATATATTGCAATGAAAACAAAAACTGCACTATACATTTATATGTAATAGTTTTATTGAAACACTCATTTATCTTTCATGAGTTTACATAAAATTGAACAGATATTCATAAACAGTTATCTCACTTCGTTTTGTATAGTTACCCACTTTATATATGAACATATGTTTGATGGTAGCCTACATATAAAAAAAGTACAAATTGTCCATTGAATGATGGAAAATAATATACAGTTTATAAATATATATAGACACACACATATATGCACGCATATATATATGCATATATGCACGCATATATATATTCATATATGCGTGCATATATGCACGCATATATATATTCATATATATATATATATAAATATATATATATGCATATATGCACGCATATATATATGAATATATGCACGCATATATATCTATGCATATATTACGGCCGACCGGCTATTTGGAGTGGAACGCAGCCCATCCACGGCAGACAGCCCAAACAGTATTCGAATGCGCCACTTCCGGCTGATTTCGGGGAGCCCCCCCCCCCTCTCCAGCAATAGATTGATCTGATTGGCAGATTCAAATCTGCGTTGCTGCCTCTGTCTGTTGATTCTGTCGCTGAGTGTCAAAGAGAAAGCATTCATCAGGTGCTTCGAAACGGAAAATTAAAAAGAAACGAGAGGAAAATACAGCACCAGAGTCAGGTATGTGTGTGAGCATTTAAAACTATTTTAAATTGAAATAATTCTGCATGTACACTATAAGTAGTCTAGTTGCTTAATCCGTATGTCCCGTCTCTCGGCACTACACCAGCTACGTTAGCTAACGTTAGTTAAATTAGCTATGTTAGTTCCCTCGTGTATGAGTGTATAACCGGTCCGCAGCTTTGTGAACATTCAATTTCGAAGATTTTCGATTTTACAGTCAACTGAAGTCGACCCAAAACAGCCAAAAATAGCGGACCTTTAGATCGCTAACATTTTAGCATAAGTCAATGGAGTTTAACATAGCGAAAACTAGCCCCACGGCTAACGGACATTTTCTGACTGGTGACGACGATGAGCTAGTTAAGTAATGTAACCACAGTTAGTCTATGTCTTGTAAATTCCCCTTGTTCTCCTTGATCTGCATTATATCGTTCGTGTTTTAGTCAGGCACATTTAGGGACAGCTAAAGTAGTTCAGCTACGGGTCTTCGAGCTGGTTACACCAAGCCCCCAGGAAGTGCGCCGGACTCTGATGAAAATATTCGTGCTGGCCAAACGGCGGTACTACACTTCCTTTTGGTTGCCAGGCCCGGAAACACTTTTTCCCATTGACTTACATGGGGAAAGAGTGGTCTGTAACTCGTTGGATAATTTTTTTTAAACTAAATAAACTACCCAGTATGAACACTTGTATAGCCCTTATTAAAAACATTCGTTCCTCAAGTTGTAAAAATGTGCTAATAACGTTATTCTGAGAGTTATTTCCCTCTGCATTATGAACGCGCATCTAACCCACGGGACCGCGCCGCCCGGCACGTTCATGTTACGTGTTCAGCACTACATGCGTTTATCTTGACCCATGGATGCACAATAAGAACGGACCCATATCGCCTTACTGCCAGCCCACGGAGCTGTAATAACGGATATATTGCACATGTTTGCTGTAATTCATCATTTGTAAAATATTATACTACATGGGCTGTATGATTAAATCTTGTACCGTAAATCTTGTATTAAATAAAGTTAATATTACCGACGTAGATTAACGTCCCTGTAGCTTCTTATTGCACTTGCAATATACCATTAAAGGAGTTGAACGTTGCTGTTTGCTATTACTATAATACCACGCAGGGATAAACCAGAGTTTACAACCTTTGCATGTGGGCACAACACGTTTTGACCCAGATTAATTAGCTATACCATGATATCGCCCGAGGAAGTCGTCATACTTATACATATATAAATAAAGATATATGTGTCAAAGCTCTAATCAAATTAACAGTTGTATTAATTATACTTGTATATGTATATATATATATATATATATATATATATATATATATATATATATATATGTATATAGCCTGTGTTTTATATTTATACACACAAATGAACAACCTTGTGTGTGTCAAATAACAAGTTGTATTGTAGTGTTTATTTTAGTGTTGTGTTATGCTTATCCACATTTTGATTTCAGAGCACAGGAGAATGCTGGGCACAACATAAAGCTCAAAAGTGAAGCTGGCAATGCTGAACAAAACCATCTAGTTATAATATTTATTCAGCTGAAAAAGTCAAAGCTCTACGAAAATGTAATTAAAAATACATAAGCATTTTCAGGTAGAAAATCAGCATTTTATATAGAAATTCACAAAAATAAGAAATGTATACCTCTTATGGCTGGCATTGTAGAACTAGGTGGAAAAAATAGTGACAACAAATGTAAATACAATTTATATAGATTAAAAGGTAATATATATAATATTGATTGCAATTATTAGATTAAAAGATCCACCAATTATGATCAACAGGAAAGCCCTCTGAAGGCATGTTGTGGTTTGAAAAAAAGTTGAGGATGGGGTCCAGACAGTTAAATCAGGAGAGACTTCATTTTGTTTAAAGAACATTTATTGACACATGTCATATGATAAATGTTAAGTCTTTGGCGATTAGACCCCGATCCTGAAATCTTATATCTAAAGGGGGAAATGCAGCCGTGAGCATAGGGAACCTCCCCGGGGTCTAGACACTGGTGATGATGATGAAGATCTGGATTTGATGAGGAGATGGGATGAAGAGGAGGTGTGATGAGGTCTTTGGATTAGCTCTCCTGGCTCTGGATATGATGAACGGAGGTGGGTGGAGAAGAGGTGGATGGGGAGGAGGTGGATGGGGAGGAGGCGGGCGGCAGCATGAACACCTGAAATCACAGCTGACTGCAGGAGAGAGGAGAACCATTTTAAAGTTTGGCTGCAGCTCGGTGTTTGGCTGCTGGAGAATGAGGTGAATGTAATAGGTTAAAGAGAACGCCTGTGATGAGCTGATTATAAGCAGCTGCGGAGTGAATGTATACATACCCAGTCTTACTCTTGAGTTACCCACTCTTACTCTTGAGTTGTTTTACTCATCTTCCCCAGCCTCACCAGCCTCACCCAGCTGTGGTGTGTCTGTTCTCTTTCTTCTCAATTTTGGATGTGGCCCAGGAGGAAGCGCAGCCACTTCAAGACACTGGTACGGGCCTACGTGCTGACGACACGACCGTCATCGGCCAGATCACAGACGGCGAAGAGACGGCGTACAGAGAGGAGGTCGAAAACCTGACATCTTGGTGCCAGGATAACAACCTCCATCTCAACGTCAGCAAAACCAAGGAGCTGATTGTGGACTACAGGAAGCAGCAGGGAGAGGGACACGCCCCCATCGCCATCAATGGGACTACGGTGGAGAGTCAGCAGCTTCAGGTTCCTCTGTGTCCATCACGGACACGGCTGCATCACGGCCTGGTACGGCAGCTGCACCGCCCTTAATCGTAAGGCTTTACAGAGGGTGGTGAAAACTGCACAGAACATCACCAGGACGGAGCTGCCACCCATGGAGGAGCTTTACTCCCAGCGGCTCAGGAAGAAAGCCCTCAGTTTATGTTAATGTTAGAAATGTTTTGGCACATTTGTTCCTATTCTGCTAATGGTATATTGCAGGATATTTAAGTTTCCCATGTACTTTTTAAATTAATAATAGTATGTTCATCTTGATGTTTAACTTGTAATATTGTAATCATCTTAGTTAGAAATGCTGTTTCCACCCCAACCTCTGCTGCTGAATGATTTTATATATTGTTACTAAAAGTGCTTGTCTTTGATATTATAATGATTACACCAGAAAGTCACTCTTTGTGAGATTTATTTTTTCACATTTTTCCCAGCCACAAGATGATTTCATTCATTGGAGGCCTCAAAGCTGGGTGAAGGTATTGATGCACGGATCAATGCAATCCTTTACAACAGCATTCCACTATGGTTGGGGATGTCTGTAAAAAAAGGAGAAATAATCTTAAACAAAACAAGTGTCGCAATATAGGGAAACAAACTGTGACAAAAACATATCAATTAGTTCAGAATCAGAATACATTTACATTATTACAGCAGAAAAGAGCCAAAGACAGCCTAATGTTACTTAAAGTATGCATACAAAAAGTATTAAAGATTAAAAACAAGAAATTATAATAAAAACAGTTACACATTTTACAAAATACACATCCTGTAACAGTTTGGAGGATTTAGCAGCCAGGTATATTACACAGTTTTAGCGGCATATATATATATATATATACACATGGTTGGTATTTAACAACAAGGGGTGTTGTACTGTGTGATATTGGTATTTATGGAAACATTTTACACCTTTCCTTCAAGTATTATACGTTGTAGTTACTTGTTGGGTACTTAACATGAATAATCACAGTTACTATCCTTTCACTCCATCACATTTCAAAGAGAAATAGGCTATTGTTATTTTAACTCCACCACAGTAATCCATCATCAGCTTTACTTTTTAGATAAAGATTTAAATCACAATTGATCATAACTCAAAATACATATATTTTTATATATTACCAAGTGGTTTCATGTAGGCTACAACCCACACAAGTTTCATGCTAAATTAAGCTCTGTTGCTTGGATATCACTAGATCCTGTTACATCAGCGTAATATAAAAGTACATAACGACTGATGTGTAAATTAGCATAATTACTAGCTAGCCGCTAGCTGCTAACTGCCGCCTCGTCGTTAATATCAAATCCATCATAACAACCCATTACCATGCTGTCATGAACGCGCGGTGCTGTTACGTGTACGCAAATTGACGTGCTTGATGTGAGCGAGCATTTTGGGGGGCATGTTTAAAGTTGCGCATGCGCTATGAGCGCACATACGGGTACTTCTCAGGCATGCCGGGTAATCTGTGACGTTTCGCTCTCTCAAAAGTTGGGCCATTTTGTCATCATGCGCGATTGAGCAACTCTCATAGGAATGAATGAGGCCCCGCCTCCCACGCTGTATCCAGTTCTTATTATACATCCATGGGTTACACATGTGCGTTCAGGACATTATTGCGCATCGTCACATGCATAATTACCATCGTCACAGAGAGAATGCGTTCGTGAAGAATGTGAGCATATATGCAGATCTTTAGTGTTGGTAATGTTATAAGATTGTATGCATAGTGTCCTGCTCAGTCAGTGTGTTAATGAGTCTTGATGTCCCGTTTTTAGTTTCTATGTTGTTCAGGAATTGAGCTAATGCTAGCTAGTTAGCTAAGTTAAGCTATGATAGTGTGTGGATGAGATGCTAACTTAGCTTTTATTAGCCGTGTGTTTGCAACGTGTCTAATGTGTTTTAGCAACAATTAGTATTGCTGTTGCTTATTATTAATAACCATCGTCTGGTTAGTTATTGTAATTTGAACCTTATTTCTATTTCTGTGTATTTTGCAGAAACCATTCATTCATTCTCTACTCTACGTTAGGCTATGTGTTGTGGACTAATGCATTCAAGTTAGTTCACATTTTAGTTGTTATTGCCCCTGCTGACAATTGTGTGGATAATATGTAGCCTACAGTCAATGGCATTTCACATTTTGCTCTCCAGTGTATGTTATTTTAATGTTGACCCATAATACTATATATCTATATATTTTACAGGAGCATTGTTGAAATTCATAGGTCGAACTAAGCCTGCAGAACCACAAGTCAAGAGGACAGAGGAGCCAGATAGCAGTGGTGACTGAGACAGAATAAATAAGGAGAGAGGGCCCATGCAGAGGCAGACATCAGTAGTGAGGAATCAGACCCAAAATATACGAGGACAGAGGAGCCAGATCGCAGTGGTAAGGAACGCACTGTCATTTAATTTCACTGTCATTTTACTTTTCACATATCACTTTATTCACTATTCAGCTTAGTTATCCTTGCCATGAAGGATTGAATGGATGAATGTTCTATATTATTTTAATGACAGATTGAACCACAGCAATATTGTTTTAGAGATTTTATATGTTTAACTGCTATGCCTGTCATCTCTGCTCTGTGTCATTGTGTTGTCTCCTGGGTTCTGTAGTGCCCGGAGTCTGTCTTTTTATTTTTTTCCTCCCAAACCCCATCCCCTCAGGACGCCTTTTGCCTCCTGTCAGGTCATCATTGTAATAAGAATTTGTTCTTAATTGATTTTCCTGGCTAAATAAAGGTTCTACTACTATTTATTCAGTTATTTTATTACTGGTACTGCTAATTGCATTATGCGTATTGTTGTATATTGTATATACGTATGTATTTACTACTACTACTTACAAAATCGAGGGTTGTAGCTTTGTGTCAGTACATATTTCAGGGTTTTTCTATGCCTTTGTTCATCTAAATTCTAATACTCATAGGCGACTACCACTCCTGCCGATGCCGATGCCGAGGCCCAGTTCTCCCTTCCCACCACCCCAGGCTCATTGTGCTAGGTAAAACTCTCATTCAATAAAAGTAGTCTTTTAAAGGTGGGGTAGGTAATTTTGGAGAAACCAGCTCGAGTGCGCTAGAATTTGAAAATACACAGCCGGAAAAAATCTGCCACTTCCTCACAGAGCCCCTCCTCCAACACACACGAACGCGCACATGACCAATGAGGGCACGAGATAAGTTTGTGCACAGATGGAAGGCTGACAGGCAGGTAGGCCATCCAGTCATTTCAGCCGGGCCGGCTAAAATGATTGGATGTGCTTTTTACAGTACCACGGCTTCCACAGATGATATTTTTTTATGGATTTTTTGTCAAAGCACTTCAGATATTCATTGCTATCGGGATGTTAAGAGCATTCCATGGAATATAACACAAAGTGTATCTCGAGCCGGTTTCTCAAACTTACCTACCCCACCTTTAAAGATGAATGCAATTACATTTAAAAAAGTTTTAAACAGAACTGTTACAGATGCAGATGCTTGGTCCAAATTCCATAAAATATACCAACCAGTAGCGCCACACTCAGACGAAAATGTACAAAGCCTATTCTTCCACTATTTGTATTCCCACATTATTCACCAAGCCAGCCCATGCTTTAATATAGATATTATGGATATTGTTATAATTCCTGCTGTCTTTTGTGAACTTCTAATTATTTGTAATTGTTCTGTTCCACAGATGCTGTAGTAAACCACCATCCAGGGACCAAGACATCAGATATAAGAACATCCATTAACACAATAATTTGTGAGTAAAGGCACGAAAAAAACAAGATTGACGATCAAATAGGGTACAAGACTGTTTTTTTGGCCCTGTTCCGGACATTGTTTTAATGAGTGATCAGCTCATGTTTAAAGTTGTCACCAGGTGAAACAAAAAACAAGATTGTTAAATAGGATAACAGACTGCTCTTTTTGGCCCTGTATGAAATAACAATGCATCATTTATTAACTATACCTATACAAAATGTAATACATTTTCCCTTCATTATGTAATAACACCTCCTTTTGTAATAATTTGCCCATTATGTAGTAAACAAGTTCAATGCAAATATGTAATACATGTCGCCACATTTTGAAATATATTATTACATATTGCTGTGGTTATTACAAAATGAGTTGCAAACAATAACATTACAACTGTTTATTTATTTATTCAACCATGAATCATCCTTACTCATAATTTAAAAATACTTCAGTAGAATATCTTTCATTGGCCAAAACTAGATCAAGTGTTACCATATTCATTAGCCAACATGTATATCAACATCAATTTTGGGATATATTTACAGTTTGGTTATGGTTACATAATGAATATTACAGTTTTTTTAAAAGGGCAACTCACGCATTTTGTAATAACCATTGCAAAATGTAATAATTTATTACAAAATGCAGGGACATTTATTTTATATTGCGTTCAGGCTGTTACAGAATGCAGCAGATTATTACAAAATGTGGGTTTTATTACATAATTACATAAAAATGTTCTTGAGTCATGACATAATGTGTTGTTTATAGGCCTTTTCTTTTATTCGTTCCTTGTCCTTCTTTTAATGAGTATTTTGATAACTGTTACACATTGATAGAAAAAAACAAATTAAGCTTCTCATTATTCAGACTCAGCTCTCAGCGCTTAAGCTTCTTTTAAAGGTTGATAAAACCAAGGTAATGCTCTTTTCAAAAGCTAAAAAGACACCAGAGCCTGTTTTAGATATTTTAATTACACAAGGAATAAAACTTGAAGTGGTTACCTGTTACAAATACCTTGGTATCTGGCTTGATGATTGTCTCACTTTTAAACTTCATGTCAATAACCTGCTTAAAAAACTGAGGGTTAGGCTAGGTTTCTTTTCCAGGAACAAGTCCTGTTTCTCACTTGAGGCCAGGAAAAGGCTAGTCACTGTGACCTTTTTACCTGTACTGGACTATGGTGATCTGATCTATATGAATGCACCTGCCAATTGCCTGGTCAAGTTAGATGCCGCCTATCACAGTGCACTGAGATTTGTGACAAACTGTAAAGTATTAACCCATCACTGTACCCTGTATGCAAGGGCAGGTTTGCCTTCACTAACTGTACGGAGGCTCAGTCACTGGTACATTTTTATATACAAAGCCATGTTAGGGAAACTTCCATCCTACATCTGCTCCCTGATCTCACGGCGAATTGTAAGTGGCTACTGCCTGAGATCGAATGCTGTGGTTTTATTAAATGTGCCAACTGCTAGGACTGTCTTAGGGAAGATAGCATTTAGATGCGCAGCTCCGCTAACTTGGAACAGTCTGAGCAATTTGGTTCCGCTAAATGTTTTTAAAGCAAGGATAGATACTATCCAATCGGAAACTGTTGGAACCTGTAAATGTTACTAGCTATGTAAACTGTAGTCACTGTAAATATGCTGTATGATGTCCTTTTTTGTTTTTCTGTTATGTTTATATGTATTCATGTGGAACCTACTTGCAGTAGGTCACCCTTGAAAAAGAGATCAATGATCTCAATGGGATTCACCTGCATAAATAAAGGTTTGAAATGAAATGAAAGATTTTTTTTATCAGAACATGCATTTCTCCTCATTGTGAACATATATTGCACTCATGTTCAGAATATATGGTACGTACATGGTCTTTTATAAATCTGAATATATATAGTGCATACATGTCCCCATATAATTGTGAATATATAGCGCATACATATCCCCATATAATTGTGAATATATATAGTACATGTCCCCATATAATTGTGAATATATTCTACATACATGTCCCCATATAAATCTGAATATATAGTACATACATGTCCCCATATATTTGTGCATATATATATAGTACATGTCCCCATATAATTGTGAATATATTCTGCATACATGTCCCCATATAAATCTGAATATATAGAGCATACATGTCCCCATATATTTGTGAATATATATAGTACATGTCCCCATATAAATGTTAATATATAGTAAAATGTATGTTCACATATATACACAACCAATATATTATATATATTTACATATATTACTCAATATATGGAAAGCGGCAATTACTGATGTATTATCCCATATATTACAATATATTATCACAATATATTATTCAATATATATATATTGTAATATATTAACACAATATATTATTCTATATATCTTCAATATATTTTCAATATATTTTGTAGATATGAATAAATATGTTTTTCATGTTGATTATTAATCAGTATCACTTGGTGTAGCCAACAGCAAGATTTCCTTTATTACATCTTTTCAATTAACCAGTAAATCAGAAAACAAAATAATGCAATATATTGACAGTTAATATATGGGGAAATATATTTTCTTTGCGTAAGGGACAGTCTCTGGTTTATCCAGGTACATGAATAACCCTGATTGAATATGAGGTGCTGTAGAGCTCTGGGTGCTGATGTTCCCTCTTCTGATTGATCTCAGCATGTCAGTGACGACAGGAGCAGAATCTCAACACTGTTTTTGTAACAGAGCGTCACAAACTTTACACTCAAGTTGTAACTTTTCAAGTTGTGTGAATACACGGGGGATATGAATGTTGCTTCTTCACTTCATTCGTGTTGCCAGGTACACATGTGTGTCTTTGTATTGACTCTACATGTAATCCAACCCAGTCTCACGGCATTTATTAGTCACGAAATTAATTTAATCTATTGATTCGTGTTCACCAACACGATTTTCACCTTTTTTTCGTGTCACACAGAACGATTTTAAATGCAATGTATTTCTATTGGTAGTATGTTTCGTGCCTGCAACACGTCTTTTTGTCCGGTCGGGTCTTGGAAGACCAGAAGCTGTGTGGTTCATAAAAACATGTTCTTACTCAATATCTTACCCTAAGCCTAACCCTATCCCTTTTATTTTAAATTGTATAATGTCTGAGTTTTTTTGCCGTCAGTGAGGAAAAGAAATGGCTCAGAGCCTCAGAATACTGAAATCTGTATTTTATGTCATCTCTTTTTCCTTCTAATTTGTTATTATTTGGTGCAGGCACGAAACATACTACCAATATAAATACATTGCTTCGAAAATCGTTCTGTGTCAGAATACTTAAATCTGTATTTTTTTAAATGTCTTTTTCCTTCTAATTTGTTATTATTTACATTGCTTTTAAAATCGTTCTGTGTGACACGAAAAAAATGGCGAAATCGTGTTGGTGAACACGAATCAATAGATTAATTTCGTGACTATAACACGAAATGCCGTGAGACTGTGTTGTGCAATCAGTTACATCTGCTAATGCTAAACACAACCAGCTCACCAGGTTATTACTATTATTAATAAACCTCTTCAAATACGTCTGAAAAAGATGCTGAGGTAGTCAACTCATTTGTTGGAAGATTTATATTGTTTCAAGTATTATTGTGATTTTAAGAACATGTCATAACACTGATACATTGATAATATAATAGCATATTGAAATATCCTAACATATTGTTAACTGTCCTCTTCGTCCTTGTTGACTGAACTTTAATGCTTTTATTGGTGGCTTGTTATTACAATTCATTTGTGAAGTTTGACATGTTTGTATTTGATTTGCTTAACCAGAGGTCCTACATGTGGAGAGAGAGTGTTATTTTACTGGAGTAGTTTACTTAGTTCTCTACTGCCTTTCTTTTTGTACTTTACTGCAAATCTTTACTCTAATCTACTGCATTTCTGTACTTCATTCTACAGAGTGTCTGTACTCTACTGCGCTCATGTAATTATGAAAGAACAGTTTAGATTATACGATTATATATAAAATCTGAATCCTCTTGAGGTCAGGTTACAGTAGAAACTCTTACTTTGTGTCTGAGGGTCCGGGTTCATCTCTGAAGTCTGGAGGTTCCTCTTCAGACCGGTCACTCTTCATAGACAGACAGCTGGGGACTGGAGACTCTGCTCTCCTTCTGTGGAAACAACACATGTTTTGCACTTCATCAGTTCATTCAAAGAGCAGCTTTTGACTTCTGTCTGTTCACCTGATTAAAGATTGTTGGACTTGCTCTGAACTGAATCTAATGAATTACATTGCGTTACATAAAACTGGATCCTCTCCAGGTCAGGTCCCAGTAGAAACTCTTACTTTGTGTCTGAGGGTCCAGGTTCATTACTGAAGTCTTTAGACCGGTCACTCCTTCAATCTTCTTGCCTAGTTAGGTTTGCCTCCTTGATTTGACTTCTGTCTGTTCAACGGATGAACATTTTTGGACTTGTGCTAAACGTTCTGTTTGTTAGTCGTGCTTCTTGGTTTCTGTCGTTATAGTTCAGTGAAAAGTTTTACGTTTGAAGTTGATTTACTTGACTTAAAGTGGACCTATCATGCTATATTTAAATGATATATTGTAGGGCCATACCTATATAAGGTATATTTATACGTTTCTGTTTTCAAAATACCAAACAGATCATGCATTTTAGCCATGCCTCATTTCGCTCTATGTGCTGTTTGCTGTCTACGGGGCTGATTCTGTGAGCTGCAGCTGACCACGCCCCCCTGCAGGAGAGGGGAGCCGTGCTCTGATCAAGTCAAGAGGGGGAGAAAAATAGATCTCCGTCCTCCGTGTTTGTGACCGGCGAAAGAAACTGAAACTGAAACTCTGCCGCACGGTCCCCTCGTTCCTTGGAAGAGGCGGAGAGGTGGGTGTTTGTCATCTGCTGGTGGACTAACCGGAGAGAATTACAGTGCTTGCCTCGACGGGGAGGGATTGCATTGAATTAAAGCAGCGGGAGCAAACGCTTGCCTCGGGGAGGGAGAAAAAAAGCCACAGCGGAGAATAAACAGAAGGGTAACCATGGTTACCATATGCGCGGGAAGTCTTCTTCGCTGCTTTTGTGGCAGACTACAGCGCCACTTACAGGCCTGGCATATGTACTACAGCGTCTCCAGCGCTTTCGAGCGGCAATGGCCGGCCGTGGCCCAACCCCACATTCCTCTGATAGGTGGAGAGTTGGCCCAATAGCTGTAGGGCCACTGTCCTGACGTCAGGACAGTGTTCAAATCTGGATCAGTTTTTATCAGATCCGTTGCAGCCCCTTTTTTAGAGATTTGGGTATGGAGGAAAATAGAGAGGGTTGTGTTTTCTGACACTTGGTGAGTTCCCTGGAACACCGGGGACACATATTCGTGTATAAAAGACGTACAAAAGTGCATTTTGCATGATAGGTCCCCTTTAAGTATATAAGTTGTTATAGTTAAATTCAACTTCTTTACTGTAATCTACTGTGTTTCTTTATTATGCTCTACTGCAGTGTTTCTGTACTGTGTTCATGTAATTACTAATCAACAAGTTATATTATCAGATCATTTAATAACTGAATCCTCTTCAGGTCAGTTCACAGCAGAAACAGTCTCTTACTTCCTGTCTGAGGGTCCGGGTTCATCTCTGAAGTCTGGAGGTTCCTCTTTGGACCGGTCACTCTTCAGAGACAGACAGCTGGGGACTGGAGGTTTGTCCTCTTCGTCTTCTTTTAAATCACTCATCTTCTCCAGTCTGAGAGATAAACCAGTAACACTGCACACACACGCACGCACACACGCACGTACGCACGCACGCACGCACGCATGCACGCACACACACACACACACACACACACACACACACACACACACACACACACACACACACACACTCATGTTATATGAAGGTAGATATGGTGCAAAATGCGAGAGCGTGTAAAACCTGATGTGAGCACTTGCAGAAAAGAAATCTGAGCTTGTGTGCATACATTTACACTTGTATATAATATCCACGTATCTGTGAACCACATTTGAAGTCACAGAAGAAAAAAAAAAGTGTTGTAGCTTGTAGAAAAAAAATGAACTTAGTGATGAAATGTTCACTTGCAGAAAAATATATATTTTTTAAATATATTTTCCATTACAACTGCAACTTGGTTATTACAACCTCTCAAATCAGTCATTACAACTTCACGAATCTGCTCTGTGGCAGTATAAATCGACGAATCTGCGGCCTTGACTTTTGCTACACTTCTTGCGATGAATGTGTCGCAAAAGTAATTTTCACCTGTAGATGTGGGGGGAGGGAGGGGGGTTGGAGCGAAGGGGCGGAGCTATCAGAACGACGAGGCTCGGGTCAGTCATACAGTCACAGCCATAGTCAGGTCGAACCGGATTACTGCGGGGCTAACGGTCCGTGTCTTCATGCTTATATCGGACTATTGTGACTCGCTCTGCGGTCAAAACAGACCGTGCATGAATGCGGTTTTGCGGTAAGTGAAATTCGAGTACTTATTTATATGTTTATGATTTTAATCAGCTACGTAATGAATGTTAAGGCTTGAGTTAAAAGTTAGCGTGTAAGCGAGTGGTAGCTACATCTTTGCTAGCGATGCTAATCGTAGCCTGCAAGTTAAAACCATAGACTGTGTATATATAAAGGTTAAAACGAAATAGACAAGTGTTAAGCGTTAAGTGGGATAATACTGTAGAACAAACGGCTTCTGTTTGAGGTTGATAAAATAAAGTCATCCTTGTAACTTAGAGAGATATTTTATTATGTAGGTAGGAACTGTATGCATCGCTAAGGTTAATTTAAATCCGCTATGCTCGAGTATGTAGACAAGCTAACGTCGAAGTAGTGTATGTGAAATCAACCTCACAATAAGATGTGTGTATATTACAATTATTAATGTCATATTTCAAGATGATTACTTGGATATTACAATATGGTTGGTTGAGCTGGAGTTCATTATTGAGCTTACACATTAACGTCACAGTCATATCTGAAGAACGAACCCAAACCTTGTTGTTTTTATTAATTGTATTACCAAATTGGTATCAAATAAACAGTAAGCATTGGTAACACAACTTCCAAAGTTACAGTAAAATAAAAAGGACCCTGACTCGGGCAATACATAATCCAACATGTTCAACAGATGAGAATAAGTTATATTGTTTGTACACATGGTTCTTTACATATATATCTGTTTGTTTAAAGTGTCCAGGTGATGCAGACTGTTAAGCTCCGTGATCGCTCTTTCAGGACTGAACCCACAATGCAAACACGGACAGGAGAAACAGGAGTTGCAGCAAAAGGTTTCTTTATTACTAAACAAGTCAGAGGATTCTAACTGTTGTTATATTGTCCAGGAAAGGGGAAAACAAAGCAAGAGAAAGGAGATCCTCCGCCGAGGCTCCGGAGAGAGCTGGGGATTACGCCAGGCAGAAAAGAGGTGGACAAGCCTGTGTCTTTGCGCTCCCAGGAGCGAGTTGGTTGGAGCAGGAGTGAGAGGTTGTCCAGCCGGACAGGAGAGTGACGAGCAGGAGTTTCCGAGCTGAGGTTTGCGAACAGGCTGGAGCTGGTTGTGTGAAGAGACGATGAGTCCGACGAGGAAGTGGCTGGACGTGGCAAGCGGAGGAGGAGATGATGGATTCTGAATAACGAGACAAACAGGTAAGACAAGAACTAATTCCAGAGTAGTGATGAACCAAGCTAGAAAGCAATACGTATTACCAGTGTAATCTTGACGACGAACTGGTGAAGACTGGATGAGGAGACCGGGTTAATAAGCAGGTGTGGATGAGTAGATGATCAGGATGAATGAGCAGCAGCTGCGGAGATGAATTGGCGGGAACCAGAAGTAGGTCAGCCACGCCCAGGCCGGGAGACAAACACAGACAGACAGACAACAAACAACAAACAAAAAAGGGAAGCAGGAGGGAGTACTGCAAATCCTTACAGTACCCCCCCCTCAACGGGAGCCTCCTGGCGACCACCAGGTCTGTCAGGATGGGCCCTGTGGAACTCCCTAATCATGACTGGGTCCATGATTCGAGAACGAGGAACCCAACAACGTTCCTCCAAGTTGTAACCCTCCCAGTCCACTAAGTATTGTAGCCCCCTACCCCGGCGTCTAACTTCCAGGAGACGCCGCACGGAGTAGGCAGGATGATTATCGATGACACGGGGGGGAGGAGGGGGAATGGCCGGAGGGCACAAGTCGCTGGTGATTGCTGGCTTGATTTGAGAGACATGGAAAGTAGGGTGAATTCTCATATTTCTGGGGAGCCTTAAACGGACAGCAGAGGGATTGATGAGTCGCACAATGGGGAAGGGACCAATAAACCGAGGGGACAGTTTCTTGGACTCGGTGAGGAGGGGAATGTTCTTGGAGGACAACCACACCGCTTGTCCAAGGGCGTAAGGGGGAGCAACATGTCGACGGCGGTTGGCCGACTGTTGACTCCTGGCGGAAGCTTGGAGGAGAGCCAAGCGGGTGTCCCTCCAGATTTTACGGCAACGTTGGACATGTTTCTGGACAGAAGGAACAGCCAACTCCCTCTCCTCTTCGGGGAACAGGGGTGGCTGGTATCCTAGAGAGGCTTCAAAGGGTGAGAGTCCCGTGGCAGATGAGGTGAGGGAATTATGTGAGTATTCCACCCACGGTAGATGGGAGCTCCAGGTCCTCTGATTACTGTTGGCCACACAGCGGAGAGCAGACTCCAGATCCTGATTTGCCCTCTCAGTTTGGCCGTTGGACTGAGGATGAAAACCAGATGTAAGACTGACTGAAGCTCCAAGAGATTGACAAAAAGCCTTCCAAACCTGAGATGTGAATTGTGGACCACGGTCGGAGACAATGTCAGCTGGGATACCGTGTAGCCGGAACACCTGCTGGGTTAGATGTTGGGAGGTCTCCAGGGCTGAGGGGAGCTTGGGTAGAGCAACAAAGTGTGCACACTTAGAGAAACGATCGACGACTGTTAGAATGGTTGTGTTCCCTTGAGAGGGAGGCAGACCGGTGACGAAGTCCAGGGCTATATGTGACCAGGGTCGACTAGGGATTGGAAGGGGTTGGAGCAGCCCAGCGGGTTTCTGATGGGAGGCCTTGTTCCTAGAACAGGTTGTGCAAGCTGACACAAACTCCCTTGTGTCCCTGTCGACTGTAGGCCACCAGAAGTGTCTTCGGAGGAGAGAAAGTGTTCGATTGGCACCGGGATGAATCGAGAAACGGGAACTGTGGACCCACTGCAGGACTTGGGAACGAACAGAGTCGGGAACAAACTGACGATTGGGCAGACCGCTTCCTGGGTCGGGTTGTTCCAAAAGGGCCGCTTGAATGGAATTACTAATCTCCCAGGTGATGGCTCCCACAACACAACTCTGGGGGAGAATTGAGTCAGCAGAGGTAACTGGACTCACAGATGAGAACGATCTGGACAGAGCATCGGGCTTGGTATTTTTGGAACCCGGGCGATAGGTGAGGGAGAAGTTGAAGCGGCCGAAAAAGAGAGCCCACCTAGCTTGTCGGGAGTTCAGCCGCTTGGCTGACTGGATGTATTCCAAATTTTTATGGTCCGTCCAAACCAGAAATGGCTGCTCGCTGCCCTCGAGCCAGTGTCTCCATTCCTCCAAAGCCATCTTCACTGCCAACAATTCCCTGTTGCCCACATCATAGTTTCTCTCCGCAGGAGAGAGACGGCGAGAGAAAAAAGCACACGGGTGAAGCTTGTTGTTTGGCCCTGTTATCTGAGACAGGATAGCGCCCACTCCAATGTCTGATGCGTCAACCTCAACAACAAATTGCTTGCTGGAGTCCGGCTGGATGAGGATGGGGGCAGAAGTGAACAGAGATTTGAGTCTGAGAAAGGCCTCGTTAGCCTCAAAGGTCCAGGAGAACTTGACCTTGATGGAAGTGAGACTGGAGAGTGGGGCTGCGATCCTGCTGAAGTTCTTAATGAACCGGCGATAAAAGTTGGCGAAACCCAGGAACCTCTGCAATTCCTTCCGCGTAGTGGGGACTGGCCACTCTGAGACAGCGAGAATCTTTCCAGGATCCGCCTCCAGCCTGCCTTGTCTGATGATAAATCCAAGGAAGCTGACACGTTCCTGGTTAAACTCACACTTCTCAGCCTTGACGTACAGCTTGTTCTCTAGTAGTCTCTGTAGAACCTGGCTGACATGGTTCTGGTGTTCCTCCAGGTTCTTGGAAAAGATCAGGATATCGTCGATGTAAACAAAGACAAACCGGTTGAGGAAATCCCGCAAAACATCATTCACAAGGGACTGAAAAACTGCTGGGGCATTTGAGAGTCCGAAGGGCATGACGAGGTACTCAAAGTGACCAAGGGGGGTGTTAAAGGCGGTCTTCCACTCATCACCTTGGCGGATCCGAACCAAGTGGTAAGCGTTTCTGAGATCCAGCTTTGAGAAGATGGTGGCACCTTGGAGAGGCTCAAAAGCAGAGTTAATCAGGGGAAGTGGGTACTTGTTCTTCACAGTGATGTTATTCAATCCACGGAAGTCAATACAGGGACGTAAAGATTTATCCTTCTTGTCCACGAAGAAAAATCCCGCACCCAGAGGGGAAGAAGAAGGACGGATTATTCCAGAAGCCAGAGAATCACCGATATACTTTTCCATGGCCTCTCTCTCAAGCCGGGACAGATTATAGAGCTTGCTTGTTGGTAACGGTGCTCCAGGAAGCAAATCGACGGGGCAGTCATATCGACGGTGAGGAGGGAGAGACAGAGCCTTAACCTTGCAGAAAACTTCCCCCAGATTGTGGTAAACAACAGGTACGCCAGATAAATCCACATCAGACGAATCACCAGGAGCAGACACTGGTTTCGCAGGAAAAGGAGGTACAGCTGATTGCAAACAGTTAAGGTGACACTTCTGATTCCAAGCAATTATCCTTCCTCCAGCCCAATCAATATGAGGGTTGTGAGCGCGAAGCCAAGGGTAACCCAAAACCAACGGGGTAGATGGAGCGGAAATGACCTTGAGTTGGATTTGTTCTCTGTGATTCCCCGAAATAAACAAAGTTACAGGTAAGGTCTGCTGGATCACCTTAGAGATGCGTTGGCCATTTAAGGCATAAGCAGTCATGGGGTCCGATAATGATTCCAATTTAATTCCCAGCTGGTTGGCAAGCTCCAGATCCACAAAACTGTCCTCAGCACCAGAATCTATGAGGGCGGAAAGGGCCAAAGTCTGAGAATTGGAACAGAGTCTGGCAGGTATGAGGAAACGGCGCAAGGTAGGGGCAATAATTGAGGTAGGAAGTGTACTCGTCAGGACCCCCAAATTCACCGACGAGCACCTGCGTTTGGGCGGACAGGGCAACCGACAAGGAGATGCCCCAGTTTGCCACAATACAGGCACTCTCCTCTCCTCATGCGGCGAAGGCGTTCCTCTGGTGATAATCCTGCACGTCCCACCTGCATCGCCTCCTCCATGTCCAAGGTGGGTAAGTGAGATGGCGAGGAAAACGCAGATGGTGTGGAATTCAAAGGAGCATTTCTGGGAAGATAGCTCGGCTTGTTGAAAAAGGCACTTGGTGGACGCTGTCCTCGCTCCGCATGACGTTCCCTTAGCCGGCTGTCGAGACGAGAAACCAAAGAAATCAGGGATTGAAGGTCTGCTGGCTCATCTCGAGCAGCCAGCTCGTCCTTCAGTTGCTCCTTTAATCCCTTAACGAACACTGCCCTTAGAGCCGCCTCGTCCCATCGGGCTTCCGCCGCCAGTGTACGAAACTCAATGGAGTAATCAGCCACAGTCCGATTCCCCTGCTGTATCTTTAGCAGACGATTGGCAGCCGAGCCAGAATAGTCAGGGTGATCAAAAACTAAAGACAGTTGTTCAGAAAAAACTCCAAAAGAAAGGTTGTCATAATCCACTGATGAACTTAGTGCCTCAGCCCAGGTTAAGGCCTTTCCACGAAGCAAGCTCAACACATAGTTAATCTTGGTAACATCAGAAGAAAAAGACTGGGGGCGCTGGCGAAACACCTTGTTGCACTGAAAGATAAATCCCCTGCATTTCTCCACCTCACCATGAAACGGCTCCGGGTCGGTGATGGGGAAATCCCGGCATGGAGTGGATACTGGAGGAGAATTAGAGGTGGCAGGAGTAATAGCTGCTGTCGACAGGAGGGAGATCTGAGCAGTCAGGTTAGAGATGTGCTGAGCCATGGATTGGTTACTGTCTACCAACGAACGGATTAACTGTTCATGTTGACCCAAAAGATTGCCTTGAACAGACAGGGCGTGCTGGACAGGAGAGGAGTCCGGTCCGGGGTTTGCGGGGTTCATTCTTTGACCAGTTCGTTCTGTTAAGCTCCGTGATCGCTCTTTCAGGACTGAACCCACAATGCAAACACGGACAGGAGAAACAGGAGTTGCAGCAAAAGGTTTCTTTATTACTAAACAAGTCAGAGGATTCTAACTGTTGTTATATTGTCCAGGAAAGGGGAAAACAAAGCAAGAGAAAGGAGATCCTCCGCCGAGGCTCCGGAGAGAGCTGGGGATTACGCCAGGCAGAAAAGAGGTGGACAAGCCTGTGTCTTTGCGCTCCCAGGAGCGAGTTGGTTGGAGCAGGAGTGAGAGGTTGTCCAGCCGGACAGGAGAGTGACGAGCAGGAGTTTCCGAGCTGAGGTTTGCGAACAGGCTGGAGCTGGTTGTGTGAAGAGACGATGAGTCCGACGAGGAAGTGGCTGGACGTGGCAAGCGGAGGAGGAGATGATGGATTCTGAATAACGAGACAAACAGGTAAGACAAGAACTAATTCCAGAGTAGTGATGAACCAAGCTAGAAAGCAATACGTATTACCAGTGTAATCTTGACGACGAACTGGTGAAGACTGGATGAGGAGACCGGGTTAATAAGCAGGTGTGGATGAGTAGATGATCAGGATGAATGAGCAGCAGCTGCGGAGATGAATTGGCGGGAACCAGAAGTAGGTCAGCCACGCCCAGGCCGGGAGACAAACACAGACAGACAGACAACAAACAACAAACAAAAAAGGGAAGCAGGAGGGAGTACTGCAAATCCTTACACAGACAGGCTGGACCAGAGAGTGAGAGACAGAACTGGACTCCTCACAGCAGTGAACTTCAGCACAGGTACAAATACTCTTTTTTCTTACTGTACAAAGAATCAAGAAAGATATTGGTTTAAATAAATGAAGTATTGACTTTAATACACTGATATACATTCCATTAAACAATACTAAATACTAGATCACCTACACATCAGTGAAGTTGAGGGTTTTTTCCAAGCAAAGGGTTACATTTAGATGTTAACAAGCAATATTACTTTGCCAGCTTTCTCATTTAATGTATTGAAGGCAAAGATATTTAACACATAGTGATAACTGCTATTTATCTCTCAATATTGTCTGTAAAAACGTGGTAAAAGTTATTCTTTCAGTGAGACAACAGAGCAAGCTTCTACAGTTGCACTACGTTTTGATAACAGTTAAATATTATTTTGATAATAAAATATATTTCAATGTTGATGAATTTCATACTGTTCATTCATAATCTGATTGTCTTTGTAGCTCACTGTTGAAATAAAATAAAACATTACAATTACAAAATAATTATATCTACAGCCCCTAAAAACACAAACACACCTCTTTCATAAATAACACACTTGTTCTGCAATAATATGTTTTATGTTTCCTGTAATTTTTGTTAGGAAAGGACATGCCTGAAAGACACGATTCAACATGTTCTCCATCTCTGAGGGCCAAGAAGAACATCCAAGAGGAACATTAAAAGCTGATGTTATGAGATTTTAAGACCAGTACAGGACATTCACTAAGAAACTATTTTTATTGTGAAAACAAAGTCAGCTGATCGAATGCACCTATTTCCACATCTACACTCCATCAGCTGATTATTTCTATGTGCCTCACTTTATGAGCTTCACAACATGTACCTTGTACCGCAGAGTTTGCAACGTCACAAATACATGGGGCCAATTTTCAGTCAGATGTGAATGTGTAATCTAACATTTTCAGTAAGAATAATGGACAAAAGGAGTGCAAATACAAATACAATTTATTTAAATGTGAACCAAAAGTTAATCAAAAATGTTTTAAATAAAAAGCACATATGGACAGAAGGTGTAAAGCTATTAAATGTATAAGTAAACACATTTAGTCAAATAAAGTGACAGACTAGGCCTGATCAGGTGGTATCAGCTATGCCCAGCATGGGCTCCTCCATCAGGCCTGGTCCTCCTTGCTGAGGAAAGACCCTCAGTCCTCTCCAAACCAACAGATAGGACCATCACACGGAGGTTTCTCCCTGAAGTCTCTGCAGCTCCCTGGACACCACGCTGTCTCAATCCGTTCACACTGAATATGAGAGGGGAAAAATTAAAATAATAAATGCTTTAGACAATAAGAAATATAAAAGTGAACCGTTGAGTTGCTCAGTTTTTTTAGATTGTCAATACTATTACTGTATAACTAATATCCCAGGTTAAGAGGCACCTTCAAATAAAGATTGGTCTTTAAATACATTTTGTCTTTTGAATTGTTTGTCTAAAGTCAAGGATCTATAACTGGTACTTCTAGTTTTAATGATACAGTCTGGTTATAATGCTGTTTGGAGGAGGCATCACAGGTAAGAGCACTAACTAGCTACCATCACATGTACCTTAGCTTGACTTAAATGTATTAAACGTATAATTAAGTTATGGCAAAATATAAATAACTAATGTCATGCAAACATATTCATATTTGCTTGATTCCAGTGTTGAATTTAGCACAATTATAAACAAACGTTAAGGGATTTTAAGATTCTGAAGTCTTCATTCTAAATAGAAAATAGCATGGATAATTTACAAAGGCTTTAAAAACACAGCAGGAGCCCAAGACAATTATACAACTTGTCATTATTTCAGTACAGTTCAATTGGTTTTATTTTCATAAACGGTTATCAACCGTTAGTGCCAAAGCAGTAGGCTATAATATATTAATTACAACCACTACTTGTTTAGCTAGCATAAATTCAACAAAGCTAGCGTTAGCTGGCTAACTGACGTTATTTTGCCGCTAAACTGCACGATATAAAACGGTGGTCTTCATAGCGGATTTCATCCTCAATCACAATAATAATATTCAAAGTAATACTGGGGAAGTAATGGGCAAAACTTACCGTTGATTGACGCGCCATGTCAGCGGACTGGTAGCGACACGGACCGTTAACCCCGCAGGCTGTGTGTGACTGACCCGAGCCTCGTCGTTCTGATAGCTCCGCCCCTTCGCTCCAACCCCCCTCCCTCCCCCCACATCTACAGGTGAAAATTACTTTTGCGACACATTCATCGCAAGAAGTGTAGCAAAAGTCAAGGCCGCAGATTCGTCGATTTATACTGCCACAGAGCAGATTTGTGAAGTTGTAATGACTGATTTGAGAGGTTGTAATAACCAAGTTGCAGTTGTAATGGAAAATATATTTAAAAAATATATATTTTTCTGCAAGTGAACATTTCATCACTAAGTTCATTTTTTTTCTACAAGCTACAAAACTTTTTTTTTTCTTCTGTGACTTCAAATTTGGTTCACAGATACGTGGATATTTTTATACAAGTGTAAATGTATGCACACAAGCTCAGATTTCTTTTCTGCAAGTGCTCACATCAGGTTTTACACGCTCTCGCATTTTGCACCATATCTACCTTCATATGTTACATGTTATGTAACTCTGATGAATCAGAAACCAGGAAATGGATAAAAAAGTTCACAACGTTTGAAGATGTCACTTTCGACTGCAGGAAATAAATATATTTTAATGTGCAGATTATTTTCTGACATACAGTATAACAGAGTAAATGATTAATGTGTAGAAAAGCAGATCCTGGTGTTAACACTCACCCTGTTTTTCTCCTCCTGCTCTGTCGAAGTGTAAAATGGAGTCTGGCAGTCTGAATTATTACTTGGACTTTAACACCCTCACCTGTCTGTAGCTCCTCCCTCTGTTTCATAACCAGCCTCATCACGTGGACAGACACAAACAGGGATTATTTTAAATTGCTCTCACAGTAAAACAGCTCCAAAAACATGTATAAGAACAATATATTGTTCCATATTATATATATTTGTTTGAGGAATAATATTACTGCTGCATGAATGCACAAATTGCATAGTGTAGATTATTTGAACTCCTTTATATACTATTGGTTTGTTAAATGCATTGCTGCAGATTCTATGATATCAATATATGTGTGTAGCTTTGTCCTGTGATAACCACGTATCTTTAAAAAGTCTACTTTTCATGAGTTTTTCAGAAAAACAGCCTGTTTTCAGCTTTGAGACGGTGCATTTTCAAGCTGATCCAAGAGGCTTTTTAAAGGCATATAGCTTAAGGAGGAGAACTGCCTCAACACATAAATAAATACTGGATCCTAGTTCATCGTAAACAGTTAAAATCATCTGGAGATACGTGGTTATCACTGGACAGGAGGGGGAAGAACATCTGTAATCTTAAAGGGCCCATGTCATGGCCATTTCCACTGATCATAATTACATTGTTGAGGTATACTAAAATACATTTATACTGTGCAATTTTCCAAACTCACATTGGTTTCGCATACAGCATCTCTGTAAAGTATGTGTATTCAGCAGTATTCACTCTCTCCACTAAACGACTCGTTGGAGCTCTTGCCCCCCCCTCCCTGTGAGCCTAGTGTGCTCCGATTGGTCAGCTCGGCCACTCTGTTCTGATTAGTCAACCACCAGAGAGGCTCCGCCCATGTCTAACAGTGCTTTTTTCGGCTCGCTCTCAGCGGAACATCAGTCTTATAATGGCGTCGGTACAGCCGTATATTTTATACGCTAACTAACCGAACTGTACCTACAACTGTTGTTATAGAAGAGTAAGTTATTTTTACCTGTAATAAACTACTACTGTTTGATGAGAAATCAAATCATGGTTTGCTATATATGAATGATATGTTATAGGAGCAAATAATTCAGGGAAGAAAGGATAGGCCTACTAAGTATTTCCATCAAACTTTATTTTTAGAAATGTACAAAATGAACATAAATATACATATATACACGGTATATCATCCATTCCTCCCCGTTGTCGGCATCTTGCCTGGGCGCAGCCGGGGCTTTTTAGGACGAGGCCTCAGTGTGGTAGTCCCGTCCCCGTGATGTATTTTCCGCCAGGATCTGGCTGGACGAAATCAAATGCAAATCACAAAATATTAGAGAAACTTAGTTGTTTTAGATTCGTTAGTAGTAGTTGTGGTAGGAGTGTGGATCTATCTAATCCATCTATATAATCAACACAGTAAGCTTGCCAGCTAATATGCTAACCTAGCTTTCTTGTTTACCTGAGCAAACACGATATGAACGTTAGCTCGGAGGAACGGCAACTATAATGGAGTGTAATAAAACTACTATGAACAAAAGCTAGTGGTTCATATTAGGCTAGCAATAACGTGTTTATAATTGCAATCTTATACGGGTAGTCTGCTACGTTCGGTCATACAATGTTTCCCGCTAGCATGTATAGCTAGCCTCGTTAGCTATACATGCAATCAGCTGCGGAGGACAGCCAACTGTAATGTACCGTCCTTTGGGGGTCTGTGAGCGGGCAAAGAGAGGGGATTTCCCCGTTGTCTCTGCTGTGAAATAAACGTAGTTGTTTGATGTTCGTCAGTTTGCCAGCTAAATTACAATGCTAATCTACGTTTGCTAGTTGTTCAGTTGTTCAATATGCTATACTATACTATGAACAACAGATAGTGGTTCATATTAGGCTATCAAGCACATGTTTACAATTGCAATCTTATATGGGTAGTCTGCTACATTCATTGTAGCTGGCATAAAAACAATGTTTTTCCGAGCAAACTCATGTCTAGCTCTTAGTAGCCTTGTTGTTTAGCTCGGTAACATACACGCTACGCCAGCTATAATGTAATTACGTTTCGCGACTGACCGTACGGTAAATCACCTGGAGTATACTGTCTATGAGTATTTCGTGTGTGAATGCAGACATTCTCCTGCTATGAGATACATGTATGTAAGGCCATCTGCTGATATTAGAGTTGATATGGAAACGCTAGCAACTTAGTTAGCATAGTTAGCACTGGCTTAGCAGTCCGAAACATGTTTACACATTTAAACAGTCGCGGTAGATACCTTGTTTGATAAATACACAAATAACAATGCAAACTTACAGGTTGTGTACCCGAATCTTCCCCTGCTCCAAACGGTCCAAACAAACTAGGAATAGCATCGTCCTTCAGTTTCAAATGCTGTGCATATCCGGCCTCAAACTGGGCAATGTTTTGGAAGCTTTCGTCTGTGAAATGCCGCGCACACAGTAACGTTCTTCTAACCGCTGAAGGAACAGTGTTAAAAAGAAATTTCAACCACTGACTTCGTCGTGGTTCTTCCGTCGGTAGGACAAACAGCTCAGATTTCTCCTCACATTTCAGGAAACAGGTCCTTGGCATTGGCATGACTGGATCGATTGTGAACTGAACCAGAGCTTCCAACAGTAAATGTTAGGCTGGCAGAGGGTGCGGCCAGCGCCGCTGGGTGTGGCCATAGCTCTTCGGGATTGGTCCATTTCGTTCCGGGTACCGCATGACATCATGCCGTACCCGGAACTAAATGGAAGACTCAAATGGGCAGTGATGTATCTCCAACGAGGCGTTTTGGGGAGGTATTTTCTGTGTTCGAGTTTTACTCGCTACAGGGTGTACTTTGAGGGTTTTGACTCTGCACACCGTTTACATGCATAAAAACCTTCATAACACACAAGGGGACGGGTAATAACCGGAAAAGCATGACATGGGAGCTTTAAAGTAACTAAAGCTGTCAGACAAATGTAGTCGGGTAAAAAGTGAAATAATTACCTCTGAGATGTAGTGAAGAAGTGTACAGTTGATACCTTGAATTTGTACTAAAGTACAGAACTTGAGAATCAGTACTTAGTTACTATTTTCAGTAACCATGCCAGGGGGGAGAGGTTGGAGCAGGTTGTGTCCCAGGTGTGAAGGTCTGCAATCATAAAGTGGTGTTATTATGTGGAGATTATTCGCTAACAAAACGTTTAAGTATCAGAAACTATACTAAACTTATTTGCAACAGAAATTAATAAAATCACATGGAGAAATCCCATTTGCTTTTTGTCAATGGACCCCTTGTGAAGTTAACTCCTGGGTCAGTAGACCTATACACAAATTCATCATCACGGCACCACTCTATCGAACATAGTACTTATATTCACCCTCTGTAGCCCTATCACTCCCACACTCTAATGTTAGTGACAGGATGAAAATGTCCTGAAACCTCATATAAGGACATCAAATAACTGCAGTGTCTCTTGGTGTAGATTTCTGCTCTATGAGGAATTACAAAGCACTGCAGCATATCATATTTAATACGTTTTAACTCCAAACTAAAGCACATGCAAAAATGTTATAGTAACTCTCACTGCCAGAAAGCCAGATAAATGTCCACAGAGTTAAAATATAAACGAACAAGTTAACCTAGAGACCGAAATAAATGTAGCTGTGGTATTGTTAGAAATTAAAATCAATATTCAATGATGTAATTTAGCGTAAACACATAGTAAGCTTTAAAAACTGTTTTATTCTGAAAACAGTTCAGAGTAAAGTTTATTTTGAAAAGCTGTATCTAAAGACGTTGACAACAATGACGACTTCCTGTGCTACAGTACTAACGGTCTCAGCCGTTAAATAATGACCATTTCCGGTATTACTAGAGTAACGATTACAGCCGTTATAATGCATTAAATAAAAAGTAATGAAAGAGAGTAGGAGGAGAAAAGGCGTGTGGAAGTGAGCAATGAATACAAAATATTGAAATCCTCTGTTATGCGCGATTGAAGATCGAGGTGGGCGGCCCCCTACGTCACAGCCCCCAGAGAGGAGGAGCGAAGGAGAGATGCAGGCGGGAGAATCAACGTGTGCTCGCTCTCTTGCCTTGGTACCAGCTGCGGGACAACATCTGCTTTTGTCCCCCAACTACCCTTTGTTTGTTTCACTACCACGCTGCTTAAATTAAAGTAACCAATTTGAACCCTTTCAGAGACTCATTTGTCTCTTAATCTTTAAACTTCTTCCTGGACGCGAGAGAATCAGCACACATCAATAATTGGTAACTTCCCGACGTGATCGCGACACCAGGAGAGAAGCTGCAGTTTTTCAGAGGAGCTTGAGCAATGCCGGCAGACATACACTCGGGCCCATACGGGAAGGTAAAGAAGTACCTGTTTATTCAAAATCTTCAATAGATTACATAGTAAATAATTAGGAGTGTGTGTCTGTCTGGTAAGTTGGACTCCTGAGAAGGACTGCCTAGTTTAATGTTAAAATATCCACATTTATAGCAAATACATATCACGTGGCGCTGTTCTGAGACAAACCAAGGGTAAGTATTTTCCTTTCTTTGTTCATTAATTAACTGCATGATTATAATGTGTGTGTTTTCCAAGCCGGATATATATTAATGTGCTTTTGAGCCGGTATTTATATATTATATTGTGTTTGACGAGTAAAATAGATGGACTCTTCTCGTTTGTATATTCTCAAGATAGATGGTATCTTCTTGAAAGAGAAATAGATGGTATCTTCTCGTTTTTATTAGCAAGTTAAAGATGGACTCTTCTTGTTAAAGAGTTAATTGATGGAATCTTCTCGTTTTTAGTCTCAAGAACAGATGGAATCGTCTTGTTTCATTGTCCCAAATAAGTGAGATGGTCTCTTGTTTAATTGGTGATAAGAGTCTGTGGAAGTCTGAAGTATACTCTTTAATCATTGCGTGTGCATTACGGAAAGAAATGCGCCATTCGTGCGTTAGATAGACGATATTCTTCTAATAGTGTTTGACTGGCTTCCCATTTGGTCGCATAATAGCGTGAGAGTTGCTCAGACGACCATAGACTAATAGTTTTGATGGTCTCTAACTATTTGTATTGTTAACTTGTTTAAATTGTTCAGCATATTGAGAGTGTCTTGCTGTTATACTGCTCTGAAGTTTGGCCTGGAATGTGGTTTCTTTGTTGAGATCAACACCTCAGGATTTCAACTCAACAGAGACAGAAATTCTTCTTGGAAAAAAACTCTTTGTTCTGCAGGTCAGCATTTGAAATCAGTTGCCATCTTGTTTTGACCTCATGTTGACAAACAAACACATGGCAGTCGCCATTCTGTGAAATGCAAATTCAGAGGACCAGTTTTTTTTTTTTTAAATCCATTCAGTTTCACTCACATGAGGCTAATTCAATATTCATGACCTCCATAGTGTGTAGAACAAATCATTCTTCTTGAGTCAAAGTTGGAATTAGATATTCCATTTTGCTGAATCAGGTTATCTATACCGTTGGAGTTTGGTCTTTGAAGAAAAGGATTATTGTATTTTCTAAAGCTCAAAGCTTTGAAATATTAGTCCTTGCAAAGGAGTTTTACCTGTTTATGCTTTACTGTTTAATCATAAAGTGAATTTCCTTCCCATATCAAAGGTAGTTATTAAGAAAATAAGCTTCTTACAAAATCACAACAGCGCACTCTGTTGGTTGTACAGAATTGTTGCACAAGATAGGGGTAAAAAAAAAAAACGTATAAATACAACACCAATTGATTATAATAATATGCTAAAGTTTACTTTCAAGTGTTATAGATGAACACGTACTTCATCACACATAGATAGAATCACAGGTGGTTCCTGATATTAAGATAAGAAACTTTACATAATAGTCTTTCAACCTAGACTGTAGAATATCTAAACACCACATAATTGAAGTAAAACACAGTTTATGATATTAGCATAATTTCATGCACTTTAGTATACACTATACACAGTAAAGTTAGATTTTTACAAGATTTCTATTTGCATATTTCAAAGCCAAGCCACTGTACAATTTTTATTTAACCTCTTAAGCCCGGCGATCCCCCCATTGAACCCCTCCCACTTTTCTTTTTTTTAGATAATGTCTCAGGGCTTCTTAAATTTATGAAAATATTAATGTGTAGCACCAGATTAACGGTAATAATCTCAGCTAACTGAAGATATGAACCATTTTTAGCTAAAAGAAACACAAGAGTAATACCAAGCCTTAGAATTAGCATTTTGCGAAAAAATGCTAACTAATGCTAACAGAGTTTTGCACAGCACTCACTCTCAAAATGCCCTTATTACTTATCGTAACTGCACAAACAAGATATCTGATTAAAGCTGAGACTCCACATATTCCATACATGTAGTGTCATCACTGTACGACCCCGAATTTGCGGAGCTTTCAGCCAGAAAAGAGAAAGTAAACAACATCCGGTTTCAAAAATATTACAATAATTACATCTTACCTTTTTTGATTTGTGATCAAAAGTTGTGTTCAACGGAATAAAAACGCCGCTCAAGGTTAATCCAATGTGTCTGTGTCACGTAGAATTTTTTACTGATAATACATCATCATATTTATGGCAATAAACTGGGTATAAAGTTTTGCAGTCAAGGCTTGTACTTTCAGATGTGCTTCGTTTGTTTCTCTATTACCTCCGCAATGGTAATGTTTACGTAGATTTTGGAACTGCCCATCGGATTCTATTGGATCTAATGGTTAAGAAAAAGGTGTAAATCACTCAAATCGACCAATGGGTTCCATAGATATGGTCCTGCGTAAAGTATAAATTGTGAATGCCAGCGGCACACACACTACGCACCACACTCTACGCAGTGTTTAGTACGTAAACAAGAGGAATTGCAGCAGGACCCAGAGCGCAGAGCGGACAGCAGATAACGGAGCAGACTACAAGATTGGCGTTTAGGACTTTTGCTATACTTGCTATACTTGTAATAATGGCTTGCAGGAAAGAGATGCTTACGACTTTACAGGCAATGGAAATGGTGACTAATGCTGACAGCGATGCAGACATGTTACCTGTTGATTCTGAGTCAGACGACGAGGACCTCTTGCAGCCAGAACGGAACCCGGAGCGTTGTGACTCTGATGATGAAATTCCACCACGGGAAAGGTATGTAATCTCTCTGTTTTTATCTATTACTTAGTTATTTGGTGTACGATTATTCATATAGTTAATAAATAATTAAGAGGTAATAGAGAAACAAACGAAGCACATCTGAAAGTACAAGCCTTGACTGCAAAACTTTATACCCAGTTTATTGCCATAAATATGATGATGTATTATCAGTAAAAAATGCTACGTGACACAGACACATTGGATTAACCTTGAGCAGCGTTTTTATTCTGTTGAACACAACTTTTGATCACAAATCAAAAAAGGTAAGATGTAATTATTGTAATATTTTTGAAACCGGATGTTGTTTACTTTCTCTTTTCTGGCTGAAAGCTCCGCAAATTCGGGGTCGTACAGTGATGACACTACATGTATGGAATATGTGGAGTCTCAGCTTTAATCGGATATCTTGTTTGTGCAGTTACGATAAGTAATAAGGGCATTTTGAGAGTGAGTGCTGTGCAAAACTCCGTTAGCATTAGTTAGCATTTTTTCGCAAAATGCTAATTCTAAGGCTTAGTATTACTCTTGTGTTTCTTTTAGCTAAAAATGGTTCATATCTTCAGTTAGCTGAGATTATTACCGTTAATCTGGTGCTACACATTAATAGTTTCATAAATTTAAGAAGCCCTGAGACATTATCTAAAAAAAAAAAAGTGTTTCTTTTCAAAGTGATGGGGATGAAATGGCTCTATAGTCACTAAATGGGTTTCATTCACACACTCAAAATGGCATGTTTACTGCCAAGGAAACAGGAATTACAGGAATTAATCTAATCTCTTTGTTTTTCCACATTTCTTTTCATAGTGATGGAGATGAGGATGCAATGGCTTCACCACTGCCTACTTTCACCCAGACCACACCTGCCTCACCATCACATTCCTCCAGAAAGAGATCTGCACCAGTATTGGCCACTCAGCCTGCATCCAAAAAGCACTCACTTACCATCGTCTGGTTTCTACCAGCTTTCTGCAGCGTCAGATGCATCTGTAAACCAAAGGAAGCGTGGCCGAGGTGGGGCTCCCGCTCCTCAGCCAGGAAAAGGAAAAGCATCAGATAAATGTGTAAAACGCAGGAAGCGTGGCCAAGGTTCTTCCTCTTCCAGAATGACAGAAGAAGAACTCGGGTGGCACAACAGAGAGGAGAATGACCAAACACCAGAGCCACTGAATTTCACACCAGCCAGGGTCCCAGGCCCAGCGCTCGACCCCACTGTAGCATGGTCTCCCCTCTCCATTTTCAGACTTTTTTTTAGCGCTTCAGTGGTTCATACAATAATTTCCAACACGAACGCCAACGCCCTGAAAAGACTGCAGGCTGGAAAGAAGCATGTTTGGAAAATGCTGACTGAGGGATTTCTATGTTTTCCTGTCCATTATAATTTTCTCAGGCCTCGTCACCGTTCCCAACCGATCGGACTACTGGAGGAAGAAATGGCCATATAACTTCAATTTCCCAGGTGATTCCACAAGGAGCTGCACAAGATGACGAGTGACCCCAGCAGGACAAAGCCACACACACAGAAGACTTTCAGGGAGCAGCTTGCTGCAGAAATGTTGGAATTTGGAACACCTCCACCCCCCCCCCACCACCACCACCACCACCACTCACATGCGGGCCCAAGTTTTATGGGAAAGATGTCCGGATCAGGAAGAACTGCAGGAACTGCCATGATGCTGGCAAAAAGAAGGTGAAGACAGCTGTGTACTGCAGGAAGTGTGAGGTCCCTCTGTGCTTCACTTCCAAAAAAAATTGTTACGAGGAATGGCATGCTAAATTGTAAAGTTTTAAATAAATCTGCTCCAGTTGGAGTCAAACTTCATTTTGTATATTTTTTTTATTTTTTTATTTTTTTTTATAACAGTTGTATTTGGATGGAATGAATACCTATAGTGATAATTCAAAGTAATAAAATGATTTTTACAGTGAAAAAGGTCAAATGGAACTGATGGTTCCCAAATTACCCAGAGGTGAGTCCGCCTGGACTTTATTTTTCTAAATCTCTCTAAAAAGGTCAAATTTATCTTGTTTTGCATCAATCTTGATACAGGGTACTTATTATATTTTGTGCTTTGGATTCCTAAAGCTTTTAGTCTACTAACCCATCATCCAAGGGTGGTTTTCACTATCTGTAATGGGTTTTTTTTAGGCGGAGATAGAATTTACATGTTTTTACTATGTTCCATATGAATTTATTTTAAAATAAAAACATCTATATTGATTTCTGACACTTCTTCATCCAACTCACAGATGTAACCTTGCTTTGAGAAAAAAGATTATTAATTTCCCCCTTTTAGAAGTGAAGATATAGTCTTTGTTGTGGAAGTGGTATTTTCAAGCCTGAAAGCTGAAAAACAGGCTCAGGGCTTAACAGGTTAACATGCAGAATGACGTCATTTTGCATGCTAAGTAGCCATGTGCTTTCTGGGGCTAAATCTTCATCAGTAAACCGATTTAACCGGTAAAAGTTCCTTCAAAATAAGAGTCCCGATCTTATTACTATCAAAATAAAAGTGCAAAACGAAAACTTTACCATAGGAAAATATTGGCATACAAATATAATCACTTCTCTAAAAGGTAACTAATTTTAAATATAGTTTATTTATATATAATAATAATATTAATATTAGTAATAAGCTTTATATTTGTATAGCACCTATTACAAGAATTGTAGCCAAACTGGCTTCACAGCAGTTCAATAGACAGATTAGTATAACATGACAGGATAAAAGCAATGTAGAGGAGCAGCTACATTTCAACACATATATCCACGAAGATTAATACATGAAGACTTGTGACTCGGACTTGACTTGGACTCTCCTTGGGTGACTCGGACTCGACTACGACTCTCCCTTGGTGACTCGGACTTGGACTCGGACTCGACTCGGACACTCCTTGGGTGACTCGGACTTGGACTCGGACTCGAAGAGTGGTGACTCGAGAGTGACTTGGACTCGTGAATTGGTGACTTGACTACAACACTGCTGTGAGCCTGCGCGTGCATTCAGGTAGACTCGCCCTGATTGGCCGGCTACGTTTATACAACTTCAGTGTGTGAACGCTTGCGTATCATTGATGAGAGTAGTACCCATAGAGTCCAGTAGAGGGCGGAGCCTGTGTGAGATAGAGCAGCATAACACAAAACATACTGTAAAATAAAATCTATATATATAATACATATATCTGTCTTTTAGGTCCTTGCTTCGAAGGTAGCCATCGAGGAAGGCTTTTCTCCGGAGAGGATCAACGATCTGGATCAAATCGTAGCGGGCGAAGATTTCTATCAGTGATCGTCAGTGTGGTACGATCCAGATCCAGATCCAGAGAAACACAGCAGGATGTTTAACCTCACTGTGATTCCCTTTAGGCAGAATGATTGCCTGTTTATGCTGTTACATTTCCTCTGACCTCTGACACTGTGACTCAGGGTCACTTCACTCCTTTGAAAATGAGACTTTCTCTACATGTTGAGAAGTCCTTCAACAAGTGGCTTAATCCCTGAGGAGAGGTTTTCTATGGAAACTTAGATTTAAATTGGTTAAACAGAAAGAGCTTTGATTTTGATTTAATGTTTGAGGTAATGAGGAATGGGAGGAAACAGAAAGTGAGGTATGTTGTCGGATGTGTTTAGATTAAGCATGTTTCAACACATGTAAATGCTGTGTAAACTCTGTGTGTTTATTATGAATATGTAATTAGATTGGAAAGGTGAAAGCACTCGACTGCTGCTGTAATGAGAGGAAAAAGGGAGCTGCAAAGTTAGCAAAACAATGTCAATTGTTTTACTTAGAAAATATTAATTTGTATCCTCGAAGCCATTCCTGGGAAAAAAACAACACATTTCAATTATACCAGATTATACACAGGATACACCTTTATTAAAAGTACATATTTAGCTGTATTTTCCACATCTTAGAAATGCTGTTTCTCACAATCCCGATGAATAAAAGTTAAAATATTTAAAGATATCTACATAATCAAACATTTACACATGTATACAAAGTCCCACATTAAGAGGCATCAATACAACATGAAAATATAAAGGCACAAGAGTCAATATATACAAAAATAACTGTCACTTATAAACAGATGATGAATATGTTCATAGTCTTTGTTCAGGAGATAATCAGAGCTTTGAACTCACATTTAGGAGGAAAGGTTTGAAAAAGGAGAAGCTCCAACCAAAGATAAACATTAGGTTTCAAAGTCTGTGGGAACATTTATATTTCAGAGGTTTAGTTTTAGCAGAAATACAACTTTTATTACTTCCAGCGCTGTAGACTGCGTGTTAGCATAGCATTGATAGTGGAGAAAATACATTTTAAAGAACGATGATACCAGTTTTTCGACATCGTTGTTGCACTGTTCACATTTCAAAAGTAGTTTGGATTCATTCAGAAGTATTAAATATTGAATAAAGATTATAATTAAACCCTTTAAAATCATAATCATAATGAAAATACACCTTTCTTCTCTTACCTGTAGTGCCATTCATACATTTCTATGGTCATATTTTTAATATATTGGTTGTAGAAACGTCCGATAATTAGCACTACGGCTAAGAGAGAAGATATAAACCTTAATTTGTATTCATTGTAATGTATAGAGGGGGAACTGAGGAGGTGATATCGGCTAAAAAAGTCACTCTTAATTTAGAAATATTCAGATAATTATTCAAACAGGACTGATTTTAATCTGTGCTCTGTACGTTATTATTTTAAGGGTTTTTAATTATTATTTTTTTTCATGTACTCAATCCTAGGTGTTTCAGTAATACGCTGCTGTAGGAAGATAAGAGAATGTTTAGCAGTTTTTTATTTTATTGTCACATTTATTAATTAAGCTTCAGTTGTTCCTGGAGGACTTAACGTATATATATATTTAGCTTATTATTCCCAACTTGCTTACCCACCAGCACCTTGTTAAAATGTTAAAGTGATGCCAGAAAACAACATTTCTGTTCCTCAAAAACTGTATAATTACTCCAGAAATATGACCAGTCAAAAAGAGTTGGTCGGCCAAGAAGGACATTTGACATGCTTTACAGAGGATGACAGAAAAGGACAATAAGAAATGAGGAACATAATTAAAAACTAGGTGTAAACAAACAGAAAGTTATATCTTAAAACATGAACAGTGATTCTAACAAATTACAGTTGCCCCAAATGATAAGCCAAAATAAAAAGATAGGTCTTTAATTGACTTTAAATGTTTTGAATCTGAACGAGAGATGAGTTATTGTTATTACAACGTGATTTCCCGATTATTTGAGAACTCCTTTTAGTGGGTTAATTACTTTCTGACAATAAGTGAGGAATGGATTTAACTTCAGCTACCAAACTGGAGAAATAAGAAACTGTAAATGTAGGCAATCATTTATAATTAATATCTTAACTGTGAATGTCTTTCATTTGATCTAAAATCTGAAATGTTTTAGTCCGGCCAAAACGTTCTCTGTTGAGATTCCTGGAAAAAAGGGACATTTCATTAAAATTGAAGAACAAATCTCTGTTATTAAATCAGTGTTTTTCAAATATAGGACAATTATTGCTAAATCTGAAAGAGCTTCCCTAGCTTTTGGATTTCTATGATGTCCTATTTGGGTTGCCTTTCGTAAAATTGGGTGGTCATACCCCCGATATTGGACAGTTACGTACGGCAACCCAAATAGGTCATTTGACGGCTGCCTGAATTGCACTGCGCAAGAATGTGTTGATCTGCCATAAACGTATAAACAATAAGAAATACGATAACAGAGAAATTA
Source organism: Trematomus bernacchii (assembly GCF_902827165.1). Taxonomy (NCBI): domain Eukaryota; kingdom Metazoa; phylum Chordata; class Actinopteri; order Perciformes; family Nototheniidae; genus Trematomus; species Trematomus bernacchii. Next base: position 1,641,560 of record NW_022987550.1, read on the forward strand.
CAAAGAGTTTTTGTCTTGAATCAACTTTTTAATGGAAAATATTTGATGTAATTTCCCTTTTTTCCAAGCTCAACAGAGAACATTTTGGCCGGACTAAAACATTTCAGATTTTACATAAAATGAAAGACATTCACAGTTAAGAATTAGATGTAAATTATGAATGCCATAAATGATTGAATTTACTCAACCCACTAAAAGGAGTTATTCTCAAATAATCTGGAAATTACGTTGCAATAAAAATTAGGTTGTCGGGATTTTTGAGTTTTTTTCTCCTCTTTGTGAAACGCTTCTGTGTCAAATGTCCTACTTGGGTTGCCGTACGTAGCTCTCCAAAATGGCGGATGTCGGGAAGTCACAGCGTTGTTGTTTACGTCCGCGGCGCCATCTTGTATACGGGCGTCTTGAATTCATATATCTTATAAACACGATCAGCGCCACAGTATTCATTCTATATTTCCATTCCTTTTTTTAACACATAGAGAATTGTTGCACTGTTTATTGTTTATGATTATTTATAGCTTGTTGTTATAAGTGTGTACGGAGAAATGTGTGTCAGAAAACGATGGATTCAGCAAGTGCCTCAACCTGTGTGTTTATCGTTAATATTCCTCACGTTATTTATCAGAACAACGCCTCCTATTCTCAGATGATAAATTTCTAAACCTTCACCCTCACACAGAAATCCTCTCTTGAATCTAATTGTTATTGATTAGCTGGAATCAGAAATATTAGCCAGTTTATTTTATTGTTTTTGTTTGACTTTGTATTAAAACGTGACCTTTTGAAATATTGTAAAGTACTGTAAGAGAATAGCAAAGCTTTCCAGATGCACATTAAATAAGTCTTTAACTTCAATCTTTGTGTGGTTTGTTACTAACACAATATAATGTGTGAAAAATATATATAATTTATCAATTTGTCTTTTTTTATTTTCATTGGAAGAACATTCAGAAAAGTGTGTGTGTGTGTGTGTGTGTGTGTGTGTGTGTGTGTGTGTGTGTTTTTAATAATAATGAATGTATTCACAGAAGCAGTTTGAACAGTTAAACGTATTATCACATATCCAATTTAACATTTCTTCTAAATCCTCCTCTTTTATCTCAGTAAGTGCAAAGAAATGTAATTAAAAAAACAGACAGGAAGTAAACATCAACGGGAACAGCAGAAGAAGACAGACAGGAAGTAAACATCAATGGGAACAGCAGAAGACAGACAGGAAGTAAACAGGCACAGTATGGGCTCTGCAGTGTTTTAATAACATATCTCCCCCCCTGATGTCCATTGGTTTGTATTCAAAACATATGATGTTCAGATTTGTTTTTGTATAAAACAAATGAAAGAAAAGGTGGCTTTAGGGTTTGCGCTGCTGGCTGACGGCGGTCAGACGGCCACATCACCTGACCAATCAGGTACCGGTAACAATTTAGTACCTGACACCCATCTCTAGTTACAGGTAGCCACAACATGCAGAACTAGCAAGGGCTTTCACACACTCAGGTTTTGCTTGTTGAGCTCTTCGTAAAGATGGGGGTCCAGCTCTCGGAGAGCTTTGATCAGAACCCTGCTGGCTTCAACTCCTTTTTTTTGCACCGTGTCCACCACCTCTCGTGCTCCCTCTCGTGCTCCGTCATTTCGGGATTTGGTTCTGGCTGACTCCATTTCAGAATCACTGATCACTTCAGACTGAAAGAGTTTATCCAGAAGTTCCTTCAGGACAGGTGAAGAAACTCTTTGAATAAACTCTTCCCGAACTGAGAGCAGCCACTTGTCTGCAGGGACTCTGCTCTCTGCTGGGACTCTGCTCTCTGTTGGGACTCTGCTCTCTGCAGGGACTCTGCTCTCTGCTGAGACTCTGCTCTCTGCAGGGACTCTGCTCTCTGCTGAGACTCTGCTCTCTGCAGGGACTCTGCTCTCTGCTGGGACTCTGCTCTCTGCAGGGACTCTGCTCTCTGCAGAGACTCTGCTCTCTGCTGGGACTCTGCTCTCTGCAGGGACTCTGCTCTCTGCTGAGACTCTGCTCTCTGCAGGGACTCTGCTCTCTGCTGGGACTCTGCTCTCTGCAGGGACTCTGCTCTCTGCAGAGACTCTGCTCTCTGCTGGGACTCTGCTCTCTGCAGGGACTCTGCTCTCTGCTGAGACTCTGCTCTCTGCAGGGACTCTGCTCTCTGCTGGGACTCTGCTCTCTGCTGGGACTCTGCTCTCTGCTGAGACTCTGCTCTCTGCAGGGACTCTGCTCTCTGCTGGGACTCTGCTCTCTGCTGGGACTCTGCTCTCTGCTGGGACTCTGCTCTCTGCTGGGACTCTGCTCCCTGCTGGGACTCTGCTCTCTGCTGGGACTCTGCTCTCTGCTGGGACTCTGCTCTCTGCTGAGACTCTGCTCTCTGCTGGGACATTTCTCTGGGACAAGTCATGTCTTGGACCTGGTAGATAAATAGGGATAATACTTTTGTTAACCAACAATCACATTAAACAGATCTCTTAAAAATTAAAGTAACTCGACAATCCCAGAGGTGGATTTCTGTTCACTTAAAGTTATAATATGTAACATTTCCTCATTCAAATGTGTAAAAACTCCTACACCTGTATACACAGTACGTTTCATCACGGTCTCCTGTAATGCCGTAATCCACTTAAGCATGAGAAGACTACAACTCCCATGATGCCACGCTGTTTCACCACCACACCACACTAGTTTTTACTATAGTTTTAGAACATTACAGGTTGTGTGTTTAATGTCGTAATGATGCGCTGCCATGGAGCCTTAATAGAGAAGGCTATGAGATGGAGCTTTAGAGTTATCAGTCTATCACTGGGTCTGAGCTCAGGTGGAGTCTTTACCTTCCAGTGACACGAGATAACTCCAGACTACGTTTCCATCTTGGTCCTTGACCTTCAAATCCACGGTCTCTGTGCTCGTCTTCAGGGAAACTTGAAATGTCGGATCGTAATCTGGTCCAAAACTTGATTCAAATCTTTTACTCTGAAAACCAGAAGCAGAAGTTAAAAGTGTATCTGTTTCTTTCCTGATTGTGGATCCACATGCAGATACATGTGTGTTAATGATCATTGTGTTTCTTTAGAGGAGTATCAGAGACTCACCTCAGGCTGAATGAAGAAGCCCTCAGGTTCACAGTGCACACTGTAGTCTGTAAACAGTTCCAGCTCACAGCCGGAGGAGATTGTGATGTTCTCAGTACGTTTGTGTTGATCAGCAACCTTCAGTAACAGAGTAACTTTAGTTATGCTCAGATAGTCAAGGCAACTTTATTTAAAGATCACATTAAACAACAACAAACGTTGACAGACCTGCTCCACAAAGTGATGAGATATACAATCAATCACAACATAATTATAAGTATATATTGCCTTTGTAAAGGAATATTAAAAATTGATTATTTTAATTCTTAAGCTATTGAAGAAGCTATTCCAACGTTAACCAGAACACAAACCGTCTGTGTCAGTTATACAACACAAAAGGCTGCTGCCCAAGCTGTAAAATGTGGCTGGTAGGGATGAGATCACGTTGTCTTGGCACTCATCATCATCATCATCATCATCAGCTTTATTTAAAGAGACTCTTGGTCCATTTTTTAAAAGACATACAACACTCAAATATAAATTTAAAAAGGCAGTTATACCAATGTTTCCACAGAGGTGACTGTACATGCGTACAGCACTGAGACACGGATTTGAAAGCAGCATAATGACAGAGTTATGAGAAACATTCAATCGACAGATGAATTTGTACATCAGATTTCTCAAGAGAGCATGGAACGTGTTGACTCGTGCATTACAAAACATTTCACTTGCACTGCACCACCTGGGTTTTCTAAGCAGTATACGCAAACAATTATTATAAGCAACCTGGAGCTTCTGGAGGCTCGCCTTCTTAAACTTGACCCACAAGGGGGCAGTATAGAGAGGAGTACAATAAGCTCTAAAGAGGTTCACCTTAACCTTATCTGAACACCAAGAGAATTTTAAACATGTTAGCTTGTGTATATAAGACACGCCGCTGTCTATACATGTCATCATCATCAGCCATTTCATCTGTAATGATGAGTCCCAGATACTTAGTGTTACAGCAAACAGACAGCACCTGCCCTGACAGATAGACTATTGGAAAACCAAGGTTCTTCTCCCCTTTTGCTCTGCAGATCATTACAGCGCTCTTCTTAGCATTGTATTTAACATCAAATTTGACACCATGTAGCATTTCCCTCCGAATAATGGTTGTAGACTTTACTGATGAATTAGAATTTATTTAAACTCCAGACTCAACGTAAGAGCTTGATCCTCTTCAGGGGGTGCTAACATTCAATACAGTCCATTATTCTCTTTCTCCGCTGTTACATAGAAGATATGACTTTCACAACAACTTCCTGTCATCCGCGTAAACTCGCCTTCAAAATAAAAGCATCCAAATGAAACAGGAAGTTAACCTAAATTACATTTAAGATATATATACAACTGCAACGAAAGCAACAAAAACAATGCAACATCCCCTTCAGTCTCGCAGAACACAAATTGGGTTATTTACAAACCATAATCAGAACATATATATGCAGTGATTCATCTCAGCAAGTCTTTCAGTTCTGTGTGATGTGTTTAACATTAATGCCATCAGTTTCCGCAGACAGAGAGACATGCTGAGAGAGAATCATACAGAACCACAAAGAGCGATCTGAAGATTTACAGTTCAGATAGATCTTATTCTTCTCCCAGCACGAGAAGGTTTGAGAAGAGGAGCAGTGTGTGTGGAAACAGCTGTGGTTTAAAACCAGTGTTTAGTCTGATGGTGAGCACATGGCCTTACCTCCTTCTTAGGGACGTTTTTCAGCAGCAGATGTACATCCAGTGTTTGCTCCTCTCTGACCGGGGGTCGTAGGAACACCAGAATCTTGCCCTTTACCCGCTGAAACAGAACGCTTTTAAAGCCATCCCAGACCAGGCCAAAGAGAGAGAGGTGAGGCACCTTCACCACCACGTGAGTGCGTGTGACCTCCAGCGGCTCCAAGATGCTCAGGCCTTCATCAGTGATGTGGACGACAGACAACAGGCCGTCCAGGAGCAGCGCTGTGGAGCAAAGAGCGGGTCATCTGTTGCATTGCTGCTGAAACAGCTTCATCATATTCAATGTCACACCACTTTAGTTCAGAGCTAATGTTCATCTAATATCATTCCCTTTGGAGCCTCACTAGGATGTACCAGTTTATATCCTCCACCTTTTATTCTAATGTTTCATTATTGTTCCGCCCCCTGTGATCTTTCTGGATGTCAGCATTTGCTGTTATGCATACACTTTATTCATTCTTTTTTATTCACAAGACTGCTGAAATGTTTGTAATCTGCTGCCAGGACAGCTTGACTGTGTCCTGTCTCATGTCTGAGTGATTCTCTAGATGTGTGAAGAGTTCTCTAAAGCTTTCAGGGCGTAGAAAGTCTAACTTATAAATGTTGTTGTCTGTTGTTTTGTTCATGGTTCAGCTAGACTGACAATGTAAAGAGCAGAAAGAGCAACAGATGAATAACAAAGTAAGAATGAATCAAACTGCTAGCTTAGCATCACAACAGTAACAGAGAGTTAGCGTTGAGTTAGCACTGTTAGCAACTGAGCATGCTGTGGACTGACCAATCACAGTTTAAATCTCTTTAATATTACAGTGAGGAGACTGCAGAGGGCCCAAAGACAAACTAACTCAGTATTTAGAGCTGCATTGCATCGTATGCTTCAATAATGATGTCATGCAACACATCGACTACGGTAAATGGATGTTTTAATAATTTAATTCTTCTTCTTTTGAAACAGATTTGGTGCCTGAATTATACTGTTGCTATATTTGTTAAACTAGTTTAATAAAGCTGCTTTATAACTCTTGAACGCTAGTGAATAGTATAAAGTGCTAATCATTATATAAGTGTATTTGTTAACACTAGATGTCTTTACCATCCTCTGTCTCGCTGTGTGGCAGGTGGAGCTGGCAGACGGCAGCTTCATCAGAACTCTTCACGTTGAACAGCGGCCCTGCTGCCAGCTTGCCAGCTGATTCGAGGAGACTCTCATCCCAAGGGACCGTCCTGTACAGAAGCTCCGCCTCCTGAGCCATGACGAACACCAGGCCAGTCGAAGCACACTGGAACTCACCTGGACCAGGACACCTGAACCTGTAGACACACAAGAGACAAGTTACTACAACAAGCCTTCACTGGCCTGTGTTCTGACTGACAGGTGTTCATCCAGCTGGAGTCTGACCTGGAGGAGGGTTTGTTGAAAGATCTGAAACACCTGATGATTACAGGAACATCACTGAAGATGTGTCCACATGCATCAGAATGTGTGTGTAAACACATTTTCATTAAATTAACAAAATGTCTAGTCCAGCGAGGATCTAGACTCGAACAAGAAAACAATCCTTCCTACACACAGAGGCATTATTTTATTAACGTCTGTTGGAAAGAGATTGGATGCAATACCTCAAGGTGAAAGACATGAAATCAAACACAATTAAATGAATATATATTTTTCATGTGTTTAAAATAATGTTTGGTCATGTTATAGGATTACCTGTATGAAGACTCAGTTGTGTGTTCAGGTGAGAAGGATTCAGGAGCCTGGAACAAACAAAGTTAGTAGTTTTAATAGAAATCAAGTTAAGTTCTAGCTTCATGAAACCAAACCACAATTCCACAACATATTCAGACCAATTTGAAAAATGCAAATGAGTCTGGATCATCTGAGTTCATTGTCAATTTCAAACGGGTTAGTAACGGGTTAGCATGTCACAGCAGTACCAGCCAATCACAGCACAGTAGTACCAGCCAATCACAGCACGGTATTACCAGCCAATCACAGCACAGTAGTACCAGCCAATCACAGCACAGTATTGCCAGCCAATCACAGTAACAGCCAATCACAGCACATTGGGGCGGGATATTGTTTAGGTTTCTAGATAAATTGCGAGCGTTAGTGCATTTAACTTGACAGCCCTAATAATTATATTTCATTCAGTGGTGAAATAAATATACTTCACTCTGTACAACTGCTCCTCTCTCACCTTTCTGTCTGTCTTCACTTCCTGTTCCACATCGGAGTCACCTGATGGAGAGAGGTGGTGACAGAGAACAATAATAATAAAACTATAATAATAATTCTTCTATAACAGATTTAATGTACAATAGTTTGATGAATGGAGGATATGGTTTCAGTACTCACAGGTCTTCTGGATCTTGGCTCTGATCGTCTCATCATGTCTGATCCTGCAGGGATGAACACAATCCAACAGTTTTGGATAAAGTTTAAAATAAGTGTTTGTTCTTTGAGTGAGTCAGCTTCAGAGTCCTGACTGATCTCATGCTTTACATCCCATCATATCTTCCCTGCAAACACTACGACTGACTGCCACAGCTCTCAGCTGCATCACAGGAAGTAACTGCTCATTAGGCTAGAAACTAAAAACATGACAGGAAACAAAACAGAAAACCTTTTCCACTCTTCTGTAAAATCCTATATGTCTGTTAGAAAGTTGCTAACTAACTAAACGTGGCTTTGCATTTTCAGCTTACAATATATAGTTTATGGAAGAATGAAAGAGCCTGCAGTCAGTGGGTAACATCACTGATCTGTTGTGATTCCCCAGAGAGAGAAACACCTCCCTGTGTTTAATACAATACTGCTGAACCAGCAGAGACCCCTTACTGACCTGACAGTCTCCAGTCTGCAGTCTGGACTCTCCAGAAGATCTCTCAGCAGCTTCTCATCTGAATCCTGCAGATCGTTGCCTCTCAGGTCCAGATCTCTCAGATGGATGTTGGACTTCAGAGCTGAGATCAGAGCAGAACAGCTGATCTCTGACAAACTGCAGCCCCCCAGTCTGAATAAAGAGAACATGATGTAACTTTAGAAAACAATGTTCCTGTTTGAAATAACTCAAGGTTTAATAATCTGCTCAGAGCTGAAGAAGGTCAAAAAGTGGAAACTCCAAACAGGTTAAAAACTGTAAGATACAGAAAGAGGGAAAGAGCTCTCATTAATATTAAAGACAACGTGCTTCTACTTCAATAAAACGAGGAGACTTCACATCTGAAGCTCTGCTCCATCTACACTAACTCATGATGTGCAGCCAGACAAATACAAACCACAGAAACTGATTCAACTCAAGATCACAACGTTTACAAAGATCACAATTCAGGATGAATTTGAAATGTGAAGAAAAACATCCAGAATATGTATTTTAGGAACAGTGGAGTCATCAAATCACAGCATCTTCAGAGTAAACTATTCAGTCAGTATGAGCATCATGTAGCTTCAGGAACACGTTGGAAACAGCAACAACTGAACATACTTGTTAGTGTTGGATAGTTTTAATATAATTATTTAATTATTGTATTTTACATCATTTATTAAAATCATGATGGAGAATACAAGATGAATTTCAGCTGTTTAAAAGGTTCAGAGTGAATTCTGCAGTGAAGGTTTTTTGTTGTTATATTTAAATGTAAAGATCAACATTGCATTCTGCAACTCTAGCATTAAGATGCTCAGTGAGGATCAGAGTGATATCAGCCTGATGTCTGCAGCTCAGAGTCAACACAACTCTCACAGATTCATCTCAGCACACAAGTTACAGATGGAGAACTGACCTGAGAGCCTCCAGTCTGCAGTCTGGACTCTCCAGAAGATCTCTCAGCTCCACTCCTGAATCCTGCAGAGCGTTGGCACTCAGGTCCAGATCTCTCAGATGGATGTTGGACTTCAGAGCTGAGATCAGAGCAGAACAGCTGATCTCTGACAACCTGCAGCCTCTCAGTCTGAATAAAGAAAACATGATGAGGATGAAAATCAGTTTATAATCCAATCAGATGTTCAGGTTTATTAAGTGTAGCTCAACATTACTGTCTCCTAATCAATGAGCTTTTCCCTGAATTACAGTGACTGTCATTCTGTTATTGTGGATCATCATAATATCAGCCTTCTGTTTATTATCTGTGAAAACATTGAAATCAATGGGAAGCAAGAAAAACATGTATGCTTCAGAGATCAATGTAAAACTAATATTAGTTCAGATTAACTTCTTTATTCAGATGTGACCATTTACTAAAGACAACATACATTTACTTTAACAACTGGATATCTAACATATATATTTGAAGAAACAGTCAACTTTTATGACTGCAGACTAAATGTAGTACAAGAAAAATAAGAATATGAACAAAAGGACTGTGGCAGTGGGGTGTGGTTAGAGCGCCGGCTGCTGGAGGGATGGGGGTGGCTCCAGACAGCTGGACAAGGATCAGGTAACCAGGTGAACAGTAAAGCATGTCAGTAACCTGGTTCTTGTCTCTTGGTCTGGATCCTGGGGGCAGAATGACTTGCCCCAAGAAAGCCTGTCACTGGCAGCAGTGTTCTGTCTGTTTCCTAAAGTATTGATGTATTGTTTGCAAGCTGTGGCCAGTCAATAAAGCTTTCTTTTAAGCAAGCCTTCCTCTCCTTCTGTCCTTTTGAACTGGGTGAGCAGGAAAACCCTCACAACGACATATACACATGTATGGTTGTTCAAGCATTAGGTTCAACTGTTAATGAAACACATGAGATCTCCAGCAGTAACAGAGAGTCAGTGAACTGACCTGAGAGTCTCCAGTCTGCAGTCTGGACTCTCCAGAAGATCTCTCAGCAGCTCCACTCCTGAATCCAGCAGCTTGTTGTGACTCAGGTCCAGATCTCTCAGATGGATGTTGGACTTCAGAGCTGAGATCAGAGCAGCACAGCTGATCTCTGACAAACTGCAGGCCCTCAGACTGAATAAAGAAAACATGATGTAACTTTAGAAAACAATGTTCCTGTTTGAAATAACTCAATGTTTTAACAATCTGATCAGAGCTGAACAATGTTTTAACGTCAGCAATGATGTTGAAACAAATCCCTGATAATCTGGAACTCTCTGCAGCAGTTTCTCTCATCAGATGTTTAACAACTCCTTCATCTCCCTCACAGCTCATCAGTACTGACAGCATCTCCACTGACTCATGGAGCACAGAGTGAGTCTGTGGAAGCTCAAACACTCTCCGTCACACATTCACCTTCTCTGATCTTTGTTATTCTTAAAGTTTGGATTCCATTTCCATTTGGAAATACAGAAAGAAATAAAAGCATTAAAATGTCTTCAGGCAAATTCTGAAAATCATAAATACAAACAGATCTGTATGAACTGCAGTCAGTGAACTGACCTGAGAGCCTCCAGTCTGCAGTTTGGACTCTTTAGTCCAGAACTCAGCAGCTCCACTCCTGAATCCTGCAGCTTGTTGCAACTCAGGTCCAGATCTCTCAGGTGAGAGGGGTCAGACTTCAGAGCTGAGGCCACGACTTCACATTCAGTCTCTGAGAGTCCACAGCTAGAAAGTCTATAATGACACATATATCACAACTTGTGTTAGAATAAAAACAGAGGAAACATTTAATTAACTTACTGAATTTGAAATGGAACAACTTTTAACATATTATGAACATTTAATTTAATAATAGAGTTTTCTTTATTCATTGTCAGCCTGTCAGACATTATTTTAAACTCTTAAGCATTGTGGTAAAAACAGATCTGATTTCATTAAGAAACTGCAATGATATATTAATAACTGCTTTCACTGATAACTGTAAATACTGCTGTATGTTGTGATCACATGCTGCTCTGATAAAACCTCTAAAGTCCTTAATGTGTTTGACATGTCGCCTCCATCACTCAAAATAATGTGAAGAAAAGAAAAAAATGTTAAAATGTCACAATATATAAATAGAATAACTGGATCATTTAATTTTGCTCTCAGAGTATTTAACATCAAACATGTTATAGTGTTTATTTGAAGAAATAAACTTCTGATCCACATCAATTCATAAAGTTAATCACATCTGGACTTACTTGGCCTTCCTGCAGTTCCTCACAGCTGGAATCAGTCTCCGTCGTCCCTCCTCTGATGTGTGGTACTTCATCAGGTCCAACTCATCCAGAACCTCCTCTGACATCTGCAGCATGTAGGCCAGAGCAGAGCAGTGGATCACAGAGAGTTCCTTCTCTGATCTGTTCTTTGACTTCAGGAACTCTGTGATCTCCTGATGTACTGAGTGGTCCTTCATCTCTGTCAGACAGTGGAAGATGTTGATCATCCTATCAGGAGAGATTTCATCACTGCTCATCTCCTTCAGGTTGCTGATGGCTCTCTGGATGATTTCTGGACTGTTGTCTGTGCGACCCAGCAGGCCTCCTAACAGTCTCTGGTTGGACTCCAGAGAGAGGCCGTGGAGAAAGCGGACAAACAGGTCCAGGTGGCCATTTTCACTTCTGAGGGATTTCTCCATGGCTCCCTTCAGGAAGACATCCAGGGATGGGTAATTCTGATCACTGCTATCACTGTTATCATCACTGCTATCACTGTCTTCGTCCCCCTCTCCCTGCAGGAAGTCCTTCAGTACCTCTGTGTTCCTGCTGGTGTAACAGTGGAACAAGTAGACTGCAGCCAGAAACTCCTGAATGCTCAGATGAACAAAGCAGTAGACTGTTTTCTGGAAGATCAAACTCTCTCTTTTGAAGATCTCTGTGCAAACTCCTGAGTGCACCAAGGCCTCGGTGACACCAAGACCACAGCGCTGCAGGTCTTCTTGGTAGAACATGATGTCTCCTTTCTCCAGATGTTCAAACGCCAGCCTCCCCAGCTTCAGAAGAACCTCCCTGTCAGCCTCCGTCAGCTGCTGTGGACTCGTCTCATGTCCCGCTTCATACTTCTGCTTCTTCCTCTTGGTCTGGACCAGCAGGAAGTGTGAGTACATGTCAGTGAGGGTCTGGGGCAGCTCTCCTCTCTGGTCTGTAGTCAACATGTGGTCCAGAACTGCAGCAGTGATCCAGCAGAAGACTGGGATCAGACACATGATGTGGAGGCTCCTGGAGCTCTTGATGTGAGAGATGATTCTGCTGGACAGCTCTTCATCACTCGATCTCCTCCTGAAGTACTCCTCCTTCTGGGCGTCAGTGAAGCCTCGTACTTCTGTTACCCTGTCCACACACTCAGGAGGGATCTGATTGGCCGCTGCAGGTCGGGAAGTTATCCAGACGAGAGCCGAGGGAAGCAGCTTCCCCCTGATGAGGTTTGTCAGCAGCACGTTGACTGAGGACTTCTGAGAGACATCAGACACAACCTCATTGTTTCTGAAGTCCAGAGAAAGTCTGCTTTCATCCAGGCCGTCAAAGATGAGCAGCACTTTGCAGACAGCCAGCTGCTCTGCTGTGACCTTCTGTAAGGTTGGATGGAAAACATGGAGCAGCCTGAGAAGACTGTACTGCTCACCTTTGATCAGGTTCAGCTCCCTGAAGGAGAGCGGGATCACCAGACTGACATCTTGGTTTCCCAAACCCTCGGCCCAGTCCAGAGTGAACTTCTGCACTGAGAAGGTTTTTCCAACTCCAGCGACTCCATTGGTCAGGACCGCTCTGATGAGAGTCTGTTGGTCAGGTAAGGCTTTAAAGATGTCCTGGCACTTGATTGGAGTTTCATGGAGGGTCTCTTTCTTGGAAGCTGTCTCCAGCTGCCTCACCTCATGTTGGGTATTAACCTCTTCACTCTGGCCTTGTGTGATGTAGAGCTCAGTGAAGATCCTGTTGAGGAGGGTTTCACTTTGATCAGTTCCTTCTGTCACACGTTCACATCTCCTCCTCAGACTGAGCCTATGTTCATCTAAAACCTCCTGCAGACCACTATCTGCTGGAAGAGAAGGAAACATGAGAGAATCAGGAAAATGCTTTTGAGAATCTGAACAGTCAGGGTTTTAAATGTCATGATTTTTATAAAACATTTTAATGTCTATACTTTACAACACAAAGAATCCTGGACATGAAGACTCCAGAAGGAACCACAAATACTAGTTGCCAGATATTTATACTATCATACGTAAATGTTATATAAGTGCTGGGCTAATGTAGTAATGTCTGAGTGAGACAGAAAGCGTTTTTTAGGGAAACACTGCTGTCCCACGTGAAATATGTGTGTACACACTTTAAAACCAAAGCCTTGAAGAAGGGATCAGATGATACAGTGTTTCTATAGAAGAGTAGACACCCAGCACCCAGACAGAGGTAAAGAGGCTGCACGTGTTCGGCCTCTTACTTTGTAAAATGCTCCATCTTTCTCCACACTGAGGACAGCAGGAGTCTCCTGATGGAGGAAGCTGCTCCCAGTATGAGGCGATGCACTGTCTGCAGAACCAGTGTCCACAGCTGGTAGAGACTGGATCCTTCAGGACGTCCTGACACAGAGCACAGCTGGACAGCTGCTGCTCCACAGGAACACCACTCTTCCTCTTCCCTCTGTGGAGATGAACACATCCTTTACAGCACTTTACATTAGTGGAGCTGATTCTCACCAAAGGTACAACAATGTGGCAAATTCTAGTTTCATATTTAAATTATAATTAGATTATATTTCATCATGATAAGGTAGATAGTGGTTAGTTATTCATATCATTAGGAAACAAAACAGCTTTGTGTCTGGAATCATAACATCAGCTGAATTAATCTGGTACACTTTAGCACTTTGAACCCAATTTACATTGAATTTGCTGTGAATACATTTCAATAAACATATGGAAAGGATGCCGAAATAACAACGTAATGATAGTGATTTGTAAAAAGCCAGAGTTAATGCTTCGTCAGGTCTGTCTGCAACACAACGAGCAAAACACTTTAAAATGTTTGTTTTCTGAATGGAGATCTCTTTGATTAAAGCTAGGCTAGGCTAACATTGTAGCTGATCCATCAACACTCAAAATAACTCCATCCAGTCATAAGAACAGCAGCTATTATATTGTTAGCACCACAGACAGTCTCTGGTTTATCCAGGTACATGAATAACCCTGATTGAATATGAGGTGCTGTAGAGCTCTGGGCACTGATGTTCCCTCTTCTGATTGATCTCAGCATGTCAGTGACGACAGGAGCAGAATCTCAACACTGTTTTTGTAACAGAGCGTCACAAACTTTACACTCAAGTTGTAACTTTTCAAGTTGTGTGAATACACGGGGGATATGAATGTTGCTTCTTCACTTCATTCGTGTTGCCAGGTACACATGTGTGTCTTTGTATTGACTCTACATGTAATCAGTTACATCTGCTAATGCTAAACACAACCAGCTCACCAGGTTATTACTATTATTAATAAACCTCTTCAAATACGTCTGAAAAAGATGCTGAGGTAGTCAACTCATTTGTTGGAAGATTTATATTGTTTCAAGTATTATTGTCATTTTAAGAACATGTCATAACACTGATACATTGATAATATAATAGCATATTGAAATATCCTAACATATTGTTAACTGTCCTCTTCGTCCTTGTTGACTGAACTTTAATGCTTTTATTGGTGGCTTGTTATTACAATTCATTTGTGAAGTGTTACATGTTTGTATTTGATTTGCTTAACCAGAGGTCCTACATGTGGAGAGAGAGTGTTATTTTACTGGAGTAGTTTACTTAGTTCTCTACTGCCTTTCTTTTTGTACTTTACTGCAAATCTTTACTCTAATCTACTGCATTTCTGTACTTCATTCTACAGAGTGTCTGTACTCTACTGCGCTCATGTAATTATGAAAGAACAGTTTAGATTATACGATTATATATAAAATCTGAATCCTCTTCAGGTCAGGTTACAGTAGAAACTCTTACTTTGTGTCTGAGGGTCCGGGTTCATCTCTGAAGTCTGGAGGTTCCTCTCTGAAGCATATAGGTTTCCCCATAGACCAGTCACTCTTCATAGACAGACAGCTGGGGACTGGAGACTCTGCTCTCAGTCTGTGGAAACAACACATATTTTACACATATTATTTAGTTCTTGTAAAGAGCAGAGGTAATATGAACATGACACTTGATTGGCTAATCCTTCAATCTTCTTGCCTAGTTAGGTTTGCCTCCTTGATTTGACTTCTTCTTCTTGACAAAGCAAAAAAATAGGTACATACATTTTCCGCCATTTTCCGATTCACAGAACGTTGCGTACCGGCGAGGGAAGTGCGTACGGCGCTCCCTACGCCTGTTTCCCTTTATAAATCACAATCGACTCGTAACGCCCATATTTGCCTATAAATAGTCAAAGAAACGCCCATTCATTCATTCATTTTGACTGACTGCATGAAGAAGATCGCAGGAAATTACGACCGAACAGCTAAAAAAGACATCTCACACCGTGTCAGATTTAGGTTATTTTGGGGAGGTCGAGATAAATGATATTGTTTGGTGGATGCAGTTTGAACCAGAGTAGCAGCATGGAGGTCGGATCGTCACCAACATAAATAAATAAGTGGTCCGAAAAAAGTTAATGACAAAAAAAATACACATAACCTTCCTCAGGCAGTGTGTTTGTCCCGGGGACAGGAGACACCCCCTTGATGAGAAACTCAAATGATCGGGGAATCCCTCCGGAGTGTAGTCATGACGACTGGATCTGAATTATTTTGTTGTATTTGGTGGTTTGTGTTCCAGCTGTCGATCAGCAACTATATATCCATAATCCACCAGTTAAAGGAAATACAACTAATGGATTGTGTTATATTAGCTGTACAATTTACCACATATGGTGTTCTTAGTTTCCATACCTCCTGTGTTTTACGAGCGACTTATCAAGTCTTGGCAAACGGCATAAAACACGATTAAACGTGATAGTATATAAAACCATGCTCGTATCTACAACCTATAGAAATGCAAAACGGCGTCAGTTTAGACGTAATTCTGTCCTCCTGCTTACCGCATCATTTATGAGAAAACATTTCATAACATTAACACAACATATTCGAGGTGGTTTTAAATAGCATATCCGTATTTATTTATTTCTCCAAGTTATGTTTTTGTGTGCACTGAGGAGTCTCAAACAGGCGTTTGTTTAATCATTTTAAGATTGGCTTTAATCAATGTTTGAAAATGAATTCTTCATATTTGATAAATGAGAGGTAACATTTTATTGATGGTATTATTTCCACATATTTCTCTCCATTCTTTCTTCTGCCAACGGTGTCGCAGTTTCTCGTCTCTCCCGTGTGTGTGCTTAGTGCGTACGCATGGGTTAGAATTTGCGTGGAGGACCGCACATTTTCCCGTCAAGTTAGTATTTTATAAATCGCAAACATTGCGTAGAAACTGGCGTACGCCATTTTTTGAGCGTATATCCCTTTATAAATGAGGCCCCTGGTCCCAGTAGAAACTCTTACTTTGTGTCTGAGGGTCCAGGTTCATTACTGAAGTCTTTAGACCGCTCACTCTTAATTGGGTGCATGCCAGAATCAGGAGAAGCTGCTCTCAGTCTGTGGAAACAACACATATTTTACACATATTATTTAGTTCTTATAAAGAGCAGAGGTAATATGAACATGACACTTGATTGGCTAATCCTTCAACCTTCTAGCCTAGTTAGGTTTGCCTCCTTGATTTGACTTCTGTCTGTTCAACGGATGAACATTTTTGGACTTGTGCTAAACTTTCTGTTTGTTAGTCGTGCTTCTTGGTTTCTGTCGTTACAGTTCAGTGAAAAGTTTTACGTTTGAAGTTGATTTACTTGACTTAAAGTGGACCTATCATGCTATATTTAAATGATATATTGTAGGGCCATACCTATATAAGGTATATTTATACGTTTCTGTTTTCAAAATACCAAACAGATCATGCATTTTAGCCATGCCTCATTTCGCTCTATGTGCTGTTTGCTGTCTATGGGCTGATTCTGTGAGCTGCAGCTGACCACGCCCCCCTGCAGGAGAGGGGAGCCGTGCTCTGATCAAGTCAAGAGGGGGAGAAAAATAGATCTCCGTCCTCCGTGTTTTATTATATTATTATAGGCCTATAGAGTCGTTATTCATTTGTTTTAAAGCTCAATAAATAACAAAGAAGACCTTTGACCGGCACTTTTCTAATTTTGTCCGGAAGATTTCAACTTTAACGGACATCTTGACCGGCGAAAGAAACTGAAACTGAAACTCTGCCGCACGGTCCCCTCGTTCCTTGGAAGAGGCGGAGAGGTGGGTGTTTGTCATCTGCTGGTGGACTAACCGGAGAGAATTACAGTGCTTGCCTCGACGGGGAGGGATTGCATTGAATTAAAGCAGCGGGAGCAAACGCTTGCCTCGGGGAGGGAGAAAGAAAGCCACAGCGGAGAATAAACAGAAGGGTAACCATGGTTACCATATGCGCGGGAAGTCTTCTTCGCTGCTTTTGTGGCAGACTACAGCGCCACTTACAGGCCTGGCATATGTACTACAGCGTCTCTAGCGCTTTCGAGCGGCAATGGCCGGCCGTGGCCCAACCCCACATTCCCCTGATAGGTGGAGAGTTGGCCAAATAGCCGTAGCGCCACCGTCCTGACGTCAGGACAGTGTTCAAATCTGGATCAGTTTTGATCAGATCCGTTGCAGCCCCTTTTTTAGAGATTTGGGTATGGAGGAAAATAGAGAGGGTTGTGTTTTCTGACACTTGGTGAGTTCCCTGGAACACCGGGGACACATATTCATGTAGAAAGACGTACAAAAGTGCATTTTGCATGATAGGTCCCCTTTAAGTATATAAGTTGTTATAGTTAAATTCAACTTCTTTACTGTAATCTACTGTGTTTCTTTATTATACTCTACTGCAGTGTTTCTGTACTGTGTTCATGTAATTACTAATCAACAAGTTATATTATCAGATCATTTAATAACTGAATCCTCTTCAGGTCAGTTCACAGCAGAAACAGTCTCTTACTTCCTGTCTGAGGGTCCGGGTTCATCTCTGAAGTCTGAAGGTTCCTCTTTGGACCGGTCACTCTTCAGAGACAGACAGCTGGGGACTGGAGGTTTGTCCTCTTCGTCTTCTTTTAAATCACTCATCTTCTCCAGTCTGAGAGATAAACCAGTAACACTGCACACACACACACACACACACACACACACACACACACACACACACACACACACACACACACACACACACACACACACACACACACACACACACACACACACACACACACACACACACACACACACACACACACACACACACACACACACACACGCACACACATTATAATAACACAATTATAGTATGTTAATCCAAACCATCATAATGATAAACTTGGTTTCAAAACAAATCAGTCAGACTTCAGGCAGGCTGCTCTCCATGTTGACTGCGCTGGGCTGTTACATGTTATGTAACTCTGATGAATCAGAAACCAGGAAATGGATAAAAAAGTTCACAACATTTGAAGATGTCACTTTCGACTGCAGGAAATATATATATTTTAATGTACAGATTATTTTATGACATACAGTATAACAGAGTAAATGATTAATGTGTTAAAAAGCAGATCCTGGTGTTAACACTCACCCTGTTGTTCTCCTCCTGCTCTGTCGAAGTGTGAAATGGAGTCTGACCAGTCTGACTTCATACTTCCACTTTAACATCCTTCCTGTCTGCAGCTCCTCCCTTTGTTTCATAACCAGCCTCATCACGTGGACAGACACAAACAGGGATTATTTGAAATTGCTCTCACAGTAAAACAGCTCCAAAAACATGTATAAAAAAGTTAGAAAATAGACAAGCAGCTAAACACAAGCAAGTACAAATTATAATACCACAAAGTGAACACAAATCAATAAACACCCTGCATTCAAAACCTTACTTGTGAGGTTGTTTTGGGTACTCTAGTGTTAACTGTGCAATATATTGTTCCATATTATATATATTTGTTTGAGGAATAATATTACTGCTGCATGAATGCACAAATTGCATAGTGTAGATTATTTGAACTCCTTTATATACTCTTGGTTTGTTAAATGCATTGCTGCAGATTATATGAGATCAATATATGTGTGTAGCTTTGTCCTGTGATAACCACGTATCTTTAAAAAGTCAACTTTTCATGAGTTTTTCAGAAACACAGCCTGTTTTCAGCTTTGAGACGGTGCATTTTCAAGATGATCCAAGAGGCTTTTTAAAGGCATATAGCTTAAGGAGGAGAACTGCCTCAACACATAAATAATTACTGGATCCTAGTTCATCGTAAACATTTAAAATCATCTGGAGATATGTGGTTATCACTGGACAGACAGACTGCGGTCAACTCAGCCGTCTCTCGCGTTTGCTTGGTCAAATGAGCAGTTCTTCATTTTTGAGTGCGCGATTTATAGCGCCTTTACGGTAATCGCTGAGAAGCGGCACTAACGCAAGAGTAAAAATAATGCATGTTTTTTCTGCTTCATGCGATACAAATTATTTTTACCATAAGTTCTTTAAAAAACTAACACTGTTTGACTGCTACCAAGAATAAAATGAAGTACTTTTACTGTCTTTTTTCTGGGTAATACTCTCAAATTCTCCTCCTGAGTACAATAATTCATGTATTTGCTATATTTGATGAGGGATAAAATGATTCTTAGCCATACATTCTTAATAAAATTGGTACTTTTGGACTCAGTACTTGTTAGACTACTACCACAAATACAATCAAGTACTTTTACTGTGTACTTTTTGAGTAATCCCCTGTCAAACTCCCCTCCAGAGTACAATAATGTATGTTTTCTGCCATCTTTGATGAGAGATTAAATGATTTTTTGCCATACATTCTCAGTGAAAGTGGTACTGCTGGACATTGTACTCTGGAGGGGAGTTTGACAGGGGATTACTAAAAAAGTACACAGTGAAAGTACTTGTGGTAGTAGTCTAACAAGTACTGAGTCCAACAGTACCAATTGTATTAAGAACTTATGGTAAAACATATTTTTATCGAAAAATATAGCACAAAAACATGCATTATTTTATTCTTGTACTAGCGTCAGTGCCGCTTCTCGGCGATTACCGTAAATACGCTATTAATCACGCACTCAAAAATGAAGAGCTGCTCATTTGACCAAGCAAATTTGAGAGACGTCTGAGTTGACCGGAGTCTGGAGTCTGGACAGGAGGGGGAAGAACATCTGTAATCTTAAAGTAACTAAAGCTGTCACACAAATGTAGTCGGTAAAAAGTGAAATAATTACCTCTGAGATGTAGTGAAGAAGTGTACAGCTCAGTGGCGTCGCCTGGCCTGGGCATCCGGGGCTTTAGCCCCGAATGTTTTTTCTGTAGCCCCGGACAATTCTCCCTCAATAATATAATACATTAACCGTGCTTTACGTGAACCTCATCATGACACAAGAGAGGACGGCAGCACTGTAATTTCCCGTGTTCAGTGAATGCAACAGAGGCATGACACCAGACCAATCAGAGAGTTGCATGGAAATAAACGTTTGCTTGTGTCATTCAAGCTCGGCTCTGTGTGTGTGTGGCAATAGCGCATTTAGTGTGATAGCGAGAGAGAGGGAGAGAGGGGGAGGGAGGGACCGGTGCCCGGTGCCCGGTGCCCGGTGCCCGGTGCCAGCAGGGACGTGTTGTTAGCATCTGGTTAGCTAGCTGCGCTAACGGACATAAGGAGCTGTTTGTTCCACAAGAAGCTGGAGGAGAGTCCTCTCCTCTCAGACTGAGAGACTCAGGTGAGCTAAAGGACTCTCTGAGTGTTTAGATACTTAACTTTAGTCTAAGTTATCTCAGTGGGTCTCAAACGGTTTGGTCACAAATTATTCAAAAGATTATTTCCGCGGCACACCTTCATATGATCATTATAGTTATAAAGAAAATAAGAGAATAAAGGAAAAACAGTTATGAAATACTATATGGCAGTAAAACAAGAATACAGTTTGAAAGGGGAGTGATTAGTAAAATATCCATAAAGAAAAAGTAAATCTGTTTACAGTTCTGCTTCATATGGGTGTTGAGAGAGGTATCCAAAGATCTCATCATTTTGCTCTCAAAGTGCACCAGATTGATGCATTTAACTTCAATATTTAAAAAAAAATCTTCCGGGGGGAACATCCCCCCGGACCCCCTTATACCCCTTTCACACCAAGGCTTTTCCCCTTCTAGCTCCGTGCTAGAGCTTTTCTGGTTCAGAACCGGTACTTCGGTTTAGATCCGGCTCTTTTCACACCGCTCAGAGCCCGACTGGTGCTGCCGCTGCTGCGTCATGACGTCACAGTTTACGTCGCTGAGTTTCTCCCCAACGGAGCTCACCTCACAACAACAACGGGCCGGGGACTGCGTCGGGTCGATGATCGTGTTGCTTTTAATCATACAAAGCCAGATTAAATTAAATAACGACTTCTCCAACCTTATACTTTTCTCCAGAGTGCCGTGGTTCATTGTTTATTAATGTGTTTCAGCGGCATTTAGCGACCGCTGCAGTGCTGGCTGCTCTTCCACTGGAGTTTATTCTCCCGTTAGCTCCGGGTTAGCTCACACGGCTCTAAAGTATTCACTGTCTGACTGTCACACAAGCAGCTGATACATATCCCCAGTTCCCCTTAAGTGAATGTGTGTCAGTCTGAATTGACGCTGCTTGGCATCACAACGCTGTTATGAAAGTTTCTCTGGTATAACATGGGTGATGTTATCATAGCAACCGAAGCTAAACTGACTACTTGCTAAGCCGTTTTATACAGGCACTTTTTACCGGCGTATTTTTCATTATGATTCTACTTGTGATAGTCGGACATGACAACCTGTGCAGCCCATGTATTGATTCCATCCGATAGCTGCTATAATAACAAACAAAAGTCTGCCTGCTCTCCACAATGATCAATAACAGCGAACGGATGGTCAAAGTAAGGTACAAATAAACAGAATCACACGAAGCCTGGTTAGTGTTGCCTGACTTTATAAAGCGTGTTTTTTTTGTACAAGTGTGTGGTTGCGTTCTAGTCACTTTGCTCAGCACTACTGCT
Source organism: Trematomus bernacchii (assembly GCF_902827165.1). NCBI lineage: Eukaryota > Metazoa > Chordata > Actinopteri > Perciformes > Nototheniidae > Trematomus > Trematomus bernacchii. Next base: position 1,663,369 of record NW_022987550.1, read on the forward strand.
TGTTACAACTTTTATTTGCCGTACTCGCCTTAACTGACGTAAGCGTGACGTATGCGGTTCTTGCTTCTTGACGGACAACTTTTTGGTGCTCGAAACGAACCGGATTCCGGAGCTTAGAGGCTGCTCCGCTGCGGTGTGAACAGGAAAACCCGGTGCTTTTCAAGCTCCAGCTCCGAACCGGCCCTGAAACACCGTTGGTGTGAAAGGGGTATGAGTGTCAGGAGAATAATGAAGATGTGATTGGTTGTTCCACTCTCCGTTTCTCACGAGACCAGCGCGCTGCTGTTTACATTAGTGTGGACTGGACCGACTGAAACTGACGACAAGGTTAATTATTGTGGAAGGATGGACCCCCATCCTGCAAAAAAAGGCAGCGAAATGTGCTAAAATCACTGATTTATTCAGAACCCCCTATGGTATAGAATCACGAAGCAGAAAGTAAGTGAGCGAACATTATGAGCCACATTTCTTTCTATATAATTGTAGCTTGATGTGCACATCGACTGTCAACAAAACTGTTTCTCAGTCCAATGCTAAGTTAGTATAGGCCCTGTGTGACTGGAGACTATAAAGAGAGACTTGGCCTTTATAATTTGGAATTGAAAAACGCACAACAGTCTTTCTTCTCTGACATCATTACCAAAAACAAAAACAACGCACGTGCCTTGTTTGCTACCGTCGACAGACTAACTAACCCCCCAGTGTCAGTAGCCTCTGAATTTCTATCCACCAGGGCGTGCAATGATTTTGCCTTCTTCACTGACAAAATTCAGAAAATTAGACAAGCAGTCAGTGCCTCTGCATCAGGTACAGCAGATGTTTTGTCCCTATGTCCACCTAACATCAATTCAAACACCATGACACAATTCCATCAGATTAATGGTAAAAACTTAGAGGACATTATTCAACTTCTGAAATCCTCCTCCTGCTGCCTTGATATTATTCCAACAGGATTTTTCAAAGATGTTTTTCCTTGCATGGCCTCAGATCTACTTCATATAGTAAACACATCTCTTCACTCAGGTATTTTTCCAGAGGCCCTGAAAACTGCAGTCATTAAACCGCTCTTAAAAAAGAATAATCTAGATGCCTCAGTAATGAACAATTACAGGCCAATATCAAACCTGCCATTTCTAGGTAAAATCATTGAAAAAGTTGTATTTCAACAGTTGAGTAACTTCTTGCATTTAAATAACTGTTTGGATGTGTTCCAGTCAGGATTTCGTCCAAACCACAGCACTGAGACTGCTCTTGTAAAGGTCTTCAATGACATCCACACAGACAGTGGCAGAACTTCAGTGTTAGTATTATTAGATCTCAGTGCTGCGTTTGACACTGTTGACCACAACATATTACTAGACCGACTAGAAAACTGGGTGGGACTTTCGGCAACAGTTCTAAATTGGTTTGAGTCCTACTTAAAGGACAGAAAAAACTTTGTTTCTATAGGTAAATACACATCTGAGTTGACAAATATGACATGTGGGGTACCTCAAGGCTCCATCTTGGGGCCTCTTCTCTTTAACATCTACATGCTACCACTGGCTCAGATAATGAAAAACAACAAAATAAGTTACCATAGCTATGCGGATGACACACAAATTTACGTAACAATTTCACCAGGAGACTATGCTCCAATTCAAACACTGAGTAAGTGCATTGAACAAATCAATGACTGGATGTGTCAGAACTTTCTCCAATTAAACAAAGATAAAACTGAGGTAATGGTTTTTGGAGCCAAGGCAGAACGTATAAAAGTTAGCGCTGAGCTTCAGTCTGCAATGTTCAAAACAACAGATGAAGCCAGAAATCTAGGTGTAGTCATGGACTCTGACCTGAGTTTCAACAGTCACATTAAAACAGTTACTAAATCAGCCTACTATCACCTAAAGAACATATCTAGGATTAAAGGACTAATGTCACAGCAGGATTTGGAAAAACTTGTCCATGCTTTTATCTTCAGTAGACTGGACTACTGTAATGGTGTCTTTACAGGCCTCACTAAAACATCTATTAGAAAGCTGCAGCTAATTCAGAACGCCGCTGCTCGAGTCCTCACTGACACTAAGAAACTGGATCACATCACTCCTGTTCTGAAGTCCTTACACTGGCTTCCTGTGTGTCAAAGAATAGATTTCAAAATACTGCTGCTGGTTTATAAAGCTTTGAATGGTTTAGGCCCAAAATACATGTCTGACCTACTGCTAAATTATGAACCATCCAGAACTCTCAGGTCTTCAGGGACTGGTCAGCTTTCTGTCCCCAGAGTCAGAACTAAACATGGTAAAGCAGCATTCAGTTATTATGCTCCAAATATCTGGAACAAACTCCCAGAAACCTGCCGGTCCGCTGCAACTCTTACTACTTTTAAATCCAGGCTGAAGACTTTTCTTTTTGCCGCTGCTTTTAATTGAACTATTCACATCTTAAACTGCACTGTAACTTTTAACTTTTATCCATGTATTTTTTCTTTTAATGTTTATTTTATTATCTTTTCTTTTTAATGACTGATTTGAAATGCCATTTTTAAAATGTCTTCCATTTTTGTAAAGCACTTTGAATTGCCTTGTGTTGAAAGGTGCTATATAAATAAACTTGCCTTGCCTTGCCTTGCCTTGCCTATAAGGCTACAACAACCCCAAACATGTCCTTAATGTTACTCAAGGCAAATATATGTAATATAACCGTTAGACTGCAGCTAACTGTGGGGCTACAAACCCCTCATACTGTGAGTGAATCACTTGAGATGGTTATGTTGTCTAAAGGGGAGACAATCATTATGGTATTAGGCCATGCAAATACAGGGTCAACTAAGTGATAAAATAAGTGTTGCATAATGTATGTTCTTGAATAATGTTATTTCATAAATAGTTGTTAATGTAATGATTACATGTTCTCCTTATTCAGTTCCACTATCAGATGATGCTGATGGTGATGGCCCTGAGGGAGAGATACAGAGCTCAGTGGACAGAACTGGCAGGTACAGAGGAAACTGTTTCAATAGGCTATGTCTATGAAAACACTGAACAAAACAAAGGAAATGTAATGACAACAGTATAAGCAAGCTATGTTCATGTTCTCTCAATAAGTTACTATAGTTATTGATCAGAGTTTAATCCATTTGAGGTCCACCCCCAAATAAAACATGTTCACATGGAAAGGTTCCCAAATACATATGCACACCTTTTATTTAACAATATCCTATGTCCATATGTTTCTATTTAAGTAGTAGATTCAAACTGTAGGGCTATCACTACGGGCAGCAACGTTGTAAATATTGACGATACATCCAGCAAAACGCCCCCAAACAAAACTGGTAGTGGCCTGGCTGGGTGTATGGTTCCTGGCCTGACCTATGGTCCCAGTCCGGCCCTGCTGACACATCACACACCCGTACACTACAGACATTACTGATTAACTGATATCACAATTGAGTTACTCTCTTTAAATAAATATACTGTAATTGGAAAAGAATCATGTGTGGTGTCCTTGTTTTGTCCGTCCTTGAGCCAGGGCTCCCTATTGTTGTATAGGTTAATGGTGTGTGTAACACAAACATAATAAATCATTGGATAGTGTTATATAATAGAAATAAAGTAATGTATTAAGACTCAGTGCGAGTTATTACTTTCTTCCTTTACTTGGCATTCTTCAAAAATATACAGACATTGCAGCACATAGTTTCACGTCTTTGTACTTTCTCAGCAGTAGAGTAATGTGTTGGCGAACCTTTGTTTCAACCTGACAGCTCACTTAAAGGTATACTCAATTCAATAGCTTTATTAGCATGACCTCAGTTACATATAGTATTGCCAAAGCTCTGTATAGTTGCAACATCTATACAAAATATATATACAATATATATATACTCCCCCTTGTGGCCAAAGGGGGACACAACTCTTGTCTTCAGAAGTATGCTTGAGTGCAGCAAAATGTAGCACAGTGACTATTTTGTCAACTCAACATCATAAAACAATACATATTTTAGTAAACGGGACATTATAATCTCCACACATTAACTCTATATTTGCCTCTGCCATGGTGCTGAAATGAAATGAAATAAACAATATATAGGGGTTGCCTCTTCTCTGAACTTCTCATTCCAGAATTGGAGGACATTTCATGTCCCCCATATAAAAAATCTAATAATCCATGCCCAAAAAGCTAAGACATGCACTTGTTGTGTTAAATATACTTGTCTTGAGACAAGATGCATATAAAGTTGTAGAAAAAGTGGTTTCAAAATATTATTTAAAATATCAAATAGCTCTCGAACACCCCCTAAAATTGCCCTTTTCTCTTGTCCCAGCTTCTTGGTGACCAACTTGCATGTCAAATATAACATTTAAAATAGGGTTTTTATTTACTTTTTTGGTATTATTCTATTGATATATGTGTCTTGTAATGGTAAAATCAATTTGTTAAATCATAAACACATTTTAAATAACAGTAATTTTGCACAGAAGGTGTGTCCCTCAACATGCGCGCAACCCTGTTACCGAAACCTTTTTAGCTTGGCAGAGGAAGTGAAAAAACTGTTTGTCGCATGACACAGTGGAAAGGACATCAGCAAGCCATGTGCTACTACCATGGGTAGACCAAAACTAAGTCCTCTCTTTTATTTGTAATATATTTCCAATCTTGTCACTCTTGAAGGAGTGTGGCACTCATACAAACGCAACCCTGTTACTCAAATTATGAGACAAAAACAAATTAATTTCAAATGTATCTTTCTTTAGTTAAATATCTAAGTGTGTCCATTCCTTGACAATAGCATTACATTGTGCAGCTAGCATTAATTCCTGAGGTAAAAGCTCAAATTAGCATTGATTTTCAACCCTGTTACTTGCAACCCTGTTACTATAATTAGAGTAACAGGGTTAATTCTTCATTGGAAAATATACATTTGATGCCTTAGCTGGGCAAATCACTTTTTTTGATGGTTTATTATCTGTTTTTCCTAAATACATAACAAAAAATAATAAAATGAAAGGTTCATTTTTCAAAAATGTTGGTGTCTAAATTGTCCTCCAATTCTGGAATGACCCGTATACTGCATCCCTCAAAATCAAATAAACCATAAACAAATACATAAAGTCGTGTTCACTGCAGCGATCTATTTCACACACAAAACTATATGAAAACTTGGTGATATACAGTTTTCTCCTGGAGACCAAGGGAAGACAGGCTTCTCCTGTTTTTTCAGCCTTTGTTATCATTTTGATAATTAAAAATATATATTCTTGTCTGTGGTTGTTTTTTGCATTCAGGGCATACAAGAGGTGTAACATTATTTTAATACCAAAACTATATTGAAATAGAGTCTAGCTTGAACAGCAACGTAGCTGTAACATTACTGGGTTATTTGGTGATAACTAAGTAAAGTAACTTCAGACGCAGACGTCACGTAGCTTCTCAGACGAGAGGGGTGGCGACGAGAGTGTCACGTTACTTCTCTCACGGCATAGTTCACGGCATGGTAGGCGACGATCGACACGATTGTCTGCTCAGTGAGTTCGCTCTTTGGCACAAATCACACCTCATACATGTGTGGATTGGAAAGGGTGTGTGTGTGTGTGTGTGTGTGTGCATTGGAAAGGGTGTGTGTGCTTAAGACTCGATCAGCAGGTTCTGATCAGTGATTGGTTCTCAGTATGCAGTCAAAGTCTCACTAAGAATCCTCTAGTCAGCTGCAGATATGGTTTTACCCCAAATAAAAAAGCAACGTCTTGTTTCTTCGACGTCTTCCTGGTTTGTTTATAGTTTCCTGTTTGCTTCGTTCCTTCTTGTCTAACCTCGCCTGCTCCTGCAGTTTGTGTGCTTATTTAGTAACAGCTTTAATTAAAGCTCTCTTTTTATTACACTCTTATACCTGCCTCTGCTGTTTGATTCTGCTTTTGACGGTTTTATAAAACCATCTAAAGACAAATCCAGGTCTTCATCACGTGCATCTTCTTCATCTCCAGCTCACATTAAATACACCAGTTTTACAGTTTTAACCATCTTTATGAAGGCAAGCACAAAAGTCATGCAGTCAAATTAAAAAGCCATTCAATCCAGAAACTGAATGTAAACTACATTTGAACATAAAGTAGGGATTTCCCGCAGAAGGAAAGCTTTATTTTGAATAAAAGAAACTGTAGGAGCAGGTTGTTGTTGTTGTTAGGTTAAACAAAAAGAAAAGCAGAGATGAACAACAACTAGAAACAAACCAGGAAGACGAAATACGGTTCGACCCCAAAATAAAATGCATCCAAAGGTTTCTAAATGGAGTTTTCTCCTTCAGTTTTTATATATATTTGAAAGTGTGAATCAGAAAGTAAGGCATTTTATATTTTGGTCATGCAGTCAAATGAAAGGGCCTTTAAATCCAGAAACTGAATGTTAACTAACTTTTAAACAGAAAGTAATGAAACACATCTGAACAGGTTCAATATTTCTCCTTATTGAAACAGTTTGTTCTCAGGATCTTTCTCTTCACTTCAAGCCGACGTGGATTTGGCACTTCGCCTAAAAACAGAGGAAGAAGAATCATTTTAACATTTTGTTTTACAATGTATACAAACTAGGGCTGCACTGAGTGTCCTTTATTTAAAATCTGAAGCTTCTTTCACTGCTTTTGAACGTCTCTTGATGATTTGATGATGTTATCATGCTATGCTTCTTGTTGTGGTCACATGAAAGCAGCGTGTGGTTCTGTATCGCCTGTCTTTAGGGAAACTGCTTTAAAATATTGAATATGGAGGAAAACATCTGTATTTTGGAAATGATTACAGCTATATGAGTTGATGTTACATTTTTAGACTTTACAACGCTCTGGAGTTATTGTAAATGTTAGGATTTATTTCTATATTTTATTTTGTACTAATGCCTACTAGTTACTAGAGTAGAAGTATAAAGTAGCATACAATGGAAATACTCAAGTAAAGTACAAGTATCTCAAAATTGTACTTAAGTACAGTACTTGAGTAAATGTACTTTACTTATGTGTACTTTGCACTCTAGACAGGTTTGTCTTATGTACTTGCAGGACTCTTGGTTTGTATCTTCATGGTTGATTACACATTATCGTCAGTCGCTTTAGAAAATGTAACGTAAACTAAATGAGAAGGTTTTGATTTCCTTTTTTAATTTGCCAATGTGAAGTCGTAGCAGGTGGGTTTTCAATCTGCAACTGTGCTAACATACTGACTCTAAACACAGTCATAATCATGCCAATAATACAATAAAAAACACACCCAGCTTAGCATTTTAATATTGAACTAGTATTCAATAGAGGTTTTCTGACCACTTTTTACTTTGACTTCTTACATGTTGAACACAAATACCTGTACTTTCTACTTCTTACATGTTGAACACAAATACCTGTACTTTCTACTTCTTACATTTTGAACACAAATACCTGTACTTTCTACTTCTTACATTTTGAACACAAATACCTGTACTTTCTACTTCTTACATGTTGAACCCAAATACCTGAACTTTCTACTTCTTACATTTTGAACACTAATACCTGTACTTTCTACTTCTTACATGTTGAACCCAAATACCTGTACTTTCTACTTCTTACATTTCCCAAACAGGCTGGTTCCTTTAGTTTGAATGTGTGTTTGGTGGTGTGATCATTATTATTTAGAGTCATTGCGTGCCTATTGATTTGAACACGATCCGTGTATCCATCATTTCCTGGTCTTCTCTAAAGAAGAGGGACCAATGAAAACGTTGTCATGTTGCCGTTGTTCAGCATGGAAACATTCATTAGCTAACAATGACATTATTGTTCTATTAATATAAAGGGAGGTCAGGTACTCTTTAAAACAGCTGCTAGTTATGGGTACTTTTTACTGAAGTACATTTCAAAGCCCTCTTTACTTTCACTTGAGTAAAGAAGTTTAGTCAGTACTTTTACTTTTACCAGAGTATTTTTAAACACGAGTATCTGTACTTCTACTTGAGTAAAGGATGTGTGTACTTTTGCCATCTCTGAAGTCAACAGAGGAAACATGGTACCTGTGCAAAGGCGATGAACACCAGCTGCTCGTGTGTGTATTTGAGTCCGGGGAGGGGTCTCTCCGGACCGTGCTCCCTCACCCACTTCTGGTACGCCTGCAGAGAGAGGATAGAGAAAGATAAGAGGTATTAATGAAATGATGACCCTTCACCTGGTGTCGAAAGTTGCTTATTCTCTGTAAGTTAAAGTGGGAAGAGACACGTTTTTAGCTTAAAGAGGCCCTCATTTCCAGATGTATATCAGTATGTAGTGTCTCTACTTTAAAGAGTCCTCTCCTGCTGATGTTCAGGTGTATATCAGTATGTAGTGTCTCTACTTTAAAGAGTCCTCTCCTGCTGATGTTCAGGTGTATATCAGTATGTAGTGTCTCTACTTTAAAGAGTCCTCTCCTGCTGATGTTCAGGTGTATATCAGTATGTAGTGTCTCTACTTTAAAGAGTCCTCTCCTGCTGATGTTCAGGTGTATATCAGTATGTAGTGTCTCTACTTTAAAGAGTCCTCTCCTGCTGATGTTCAGGTGTATATCAGTATGTAGTGTCTCTACTTTAAAGAGACCTCTCCTGCTGATGTTCAGGTGTATATCAGTATGTAGTGTCTCTACTTTAAAGAGTCCTCTCCTGCTGATGTTCAGGTGTATATCAGCATGTAGTGTCTCTACTTTAAAGAGTCCTCTCCTGCTGATGTTCAGGTGTATATCAGTATGTAGTGTCTCTACTTTAAAGAGACCTCTCCTGCTGATGTTCAGGTGTATATCAGTATGTAGTGTCTCTACTTTAAAGAGTCCTCTCCTGCTGATGTCTAGGTGTATATCAGTATGTAGTGTCTCTACTTTAAAGAGTCCTCTCCTGCTGGTGTTCAGGTATATATCAGTATGTAGTGTCTCTACTTTAAAGAGTCCTCTCCTGCTGATGTTCAGGTGTATATCAGTATGTAGTGTCTCTACTTTAAAGAGTCCTCTCCTGCTGATGTTCAGGTGTATATCAGTATGTAGTGTCTCTACTTTAAAGAGACCTCTCCTGCTGATGTTCAGGTGTATATCAGTATGTAGTGTCTCTACTTTAAAGAGTCCTCTCCTGCTGATGTTCAGGTGTATATCAGCATGTAGTGTCTCTACTTTAAAGAGTCCTCTCCTGCTGATGTTCAGGTGTATATCAGTATGTAGTGTCTCTACTTTAAAGAGTCCTCTCCTGCTGATGTTCAGGTGTATATCAGTATGTAGTGTCTCTACTTTAAAGAGTCCTCTCCTGCTGATGTCTAGGTGTATATCAGTATGTAGTGTCTCTACTTTAAAGAGTCCTCTCCTGCTGATGTTCAGGTGTATATCAGTGTGTAGTGTCTCTACTTTAAAGAGTCCTCTCCTGCTGATGTTCAGGTGTATATCAGTATGTAGTGTCTCTACTTTAAAGAGTCCTCTCCTGCTGATGTCTAGGTGTATATCAGTATGTAGTGTCTCTACTTTAAAGAGTCCTCTCCTGCTGGTGTTCAGGTGTATATCAGTATGTAGTGTCTCTACTTTAAAGAGTCCTCTCCTGCTGATGTTCAGGTGTATATCAGTATGTAGTGTCTCTACTTTAAAGAGTCCTCTCCTGCTGATGTTCAGGTGTATATCAGTATGTAGTGTCTCTACTTTAAAGAGACCTCTCCTGCTGATGTTCAGGTGTATATCAGTATGTAGTGTCTCTACTTTAAAGAGTCCTCCTGCTGATGTTCAGGTGTATATCAGTATGTAGTGTCTCTACTTTAAAGAGTCCTCTCCTGCTGATGTTCAGGTGTATATCAGCATGTAGTGTCTCTACTTTAAAGAGTCCTCTCCTGCTGATGTTCAGGTGTATATCAGTATGTAGTGTCTCTACTTTAAAGAGTCCCCTCCTGCTGATGTTCAGGTGTATATCAGTATGTAGTGTCTCTACTTTAACCTCTTAAGCACGGCGGTCCCCCCATTGGACCCCTCCCACCGTTTTTTTTTCGAGATAATGTCTCAGGGCTTCTTAACATTTATGAAACTATTCATGTGTAGCACCAGATTAACGGGAAGAATCTCAGCTAACTGAAGATATGAACCATTTTTACCAAAACAAAACACAAGTCTCATAAGAAGCGTCTAAATGACCCCTGAGAGAAACAATTCTAACGCACTGCGGCACACAATTCAAGATAAAGATACCCTTATTACTTATCGTAGCTGCACATACAATATAGCCGATTAAAGCTGAGACTCCACGGATTATTTAGGTATAGTATCATCACTGAGCGATCCGAACTTGCGACAGGGGAAGCAAACACAGACATCACAACACGTACCTTTACGGAGCTTTTACGGCAGATCGTCTCACCGTAGCTGTCAATTAGGTCAAAAGATGTGTTCAATGGCATTAAAACGAAAAAAAAATGCTACAACTGTTGATCCATAGGTTGATAATGTACCTGTGCCTTTGAAAAAATTATTTATAATCCATAATTCCATTTTTTATGTAAAAATCGGAGCGGAAAAGTTAGCTGCTAATGGTAGCCATTACAGCCATGGTAGCTGTATGCAGCTTCCGGTTTTGGTCACGCGTCACTCTCACTCCTTATTTGTTAACGTTTTGGTGTGTATATAACTTCCCCTCGATTCCATAGAGTGGCGAAGTCCCCCCCCTTCCGGTTGAGCCCCATGGGACCTTATTTCGGAAAAGTTATGCATTGAAGTCAATGGAGAGAGAAAGATTATCTTCCAATCCCGTTTGAATTGTGCCACGAATTACACATATGATGTTTGTCAATTTAAAAGATAATTTTGCAAGTCAAAAAAAAAAAAATGTGTCGTAAAACTGTGAAGTAACACATTTGTTTGTGTGAAACGCTCAATGAACTACATCTCTGGTCAACAACATACGTCACCAAGATGGCCGTCACTACTGTCTTGTCAACAAACGATTGACTACCCTCACTATCACCACAATGAAACACGTCCTGAAGAATGTCATGCAAAGCTGCCTGCCTGCCTTCCTTTGATTCTCTCTGAACTGCCTGGTCGTTTTAATGTTTAATGTCAACCATTTGTGCAGATAGCATGAAGTAGAGAAGATCGCCGATGCTAACGTTAGCGTTAGCATTTCTCCCCCGGGCTTAAATGGTGTATTATAGAATGATCACACCGGTGACAGTACTCTTCAAAGGGTTCACGAAATATGACTACTACTCTTACTGTTTAACATTTTGGGTTACTTAATGTTACTTCATGTTAAGGCTAATACAAATGACAAGGCTGTAATGCGAACTAACGTGCTAGCTACTAGCTAGGTAGCTAACTTGATCAAGTCACTCCTGGTCCTTTCATCAGACGGGAAGCAAAAGAATGAGCAAGACCCATTGCTGGTATAATAACAACCTGGTACTAAGCACACAGGCATCTTGTTAAAGTTATCTTATCTTAGCCAGCGCCATATAGATAGATTATATCTATATTGCGCTGATCTTAGGTATCTGAATGGTGGAGGAAAACAATTGTGACATCAGTTACGCGACTCTGGGATTTGTAGTCTTTCTAGTTACGTATTTTTCATAGTCTTATATTTCAACAGTTTTACGACAAACTGTGACTTTTTTGACATGGAAATTATTTTTTAAGATTGACAAACATCATATGTGTAATTCATGGCACAATTCAAACGGGATCGAAAGATAAGTTTTCTCTCCCCATTGACTTCAATGCATAATTTTTCTGAAATAAGGTCCCATTACCCGGAAGTAAGTGGGTGTGACTTCGCCACTCTATTGGCTCTAGCGGTTAGAAAGAGATTTCATTCATCAAAATCGAGCAAGGGGGGCCAGAGACAGGTCAAATCCACCGAAATGACCCCAGAAGGGGGTTTTTGGCTAAATCTCTCTAAAAAGGTCAAATTTCACTTGTTTTGCATCAATCTTGATACAGGGTACTTATTACATGTTGTACTTTGGATTCCTAAAGCTTTTAGTCTACTAACCCATCATCCAAGGGTAGTTTTCACTATAAATAAAAAATAATCTTTGGACGGACACTATAATTTACAGTTTTTTACTATGTAAAATCTGAATTTTCTTTAAAATAAAAAACATCTATATTGATTCTGATTTTTCTACATCCAACTCACAGGTTTATCATTACTTTGAGAAAAAAGATTATTAATTTAATCCTTTTAGAAGGGAAGATATGGTCATTTGTTCTGGGAATTTCATTTTCGAGCCTGAGACCTGAAAAACAGGCTCAGGGCTTAAGAGGTTAAAGAGTCCTCTCCTGCTGATGTTCAGGTGTGTATCAGTATGTAGTGTCTCTACTTTAAAGAGTCCTCTCCTGCTGATGTTTAGGTGTATATCAGTATGTAGTGTCTCTACTTTAAAGAGTCCTCTCCTGCTGATGTTCAGGTGTATATCAGTATGTAGTGTCTCTACTTTAAAGAGTCCTCTCCTGCTGATGTTCAGGTGTATATCAGTATGTAGTGTCTCTACTTTAAAGAGTCCTCTCCTGCTGATGTTCAGGTGTATATCAGTATGTAGTGTCTCTACTTTAAAGAGTCCTCTCCTGCTGATGTTCAGGTGTATATCAGTGTGTAGTGTCTCTACTTTAAAGAGTCCTCTCCTGCTGATGTTCAGGTGTATATCAGTATGTAGTGTCTCTACTTTAAAGAGTCCTCTCCTGCTGATGTTCAGGTGTATATCAGTATGTGGTGTCTCTACTTTAAAGAGTCCTCTCCTGCTGATGTTCAGGTGTATATCAGTATGTAGTGTCTCTACTTTAAAGAGTCCTCTCCTGCTGATGTTCAGGTGTATATCAGTATGTGGTGTCTCTACTTTAAAGAGTCCTCTCCTGCTGATGTTCAGGTGTATATCAGTATGTAGTGTCTCTACTTTAAAGAGTCCTCTCCTGCTGATGTTCAGGTGTATATCAGTATGTAGTGTCTCTACTTTAAAGAGTCCTCTCCTGCTGATGTTCAGGTGTATATCAGTATGTAGTGTCTCTACTTTAAAGAGTCCTCTCCTGCTGATGTTCAGGTGTATATCAGTATGTAGTGTCTCTGCTTTAAAGAGTCCTCTCCTGCTGATGTTCAGGTGTATATCAGTATGTAGTGTCTCTACTTTAAAGAGTCCTCTCCTGCTGAGAAAAGTGTGTGTTGTGGTTCTCAGCTGACGATGATGAAGAAGAAGGAGCAGCTGCTGCAGGAGTTTGATGAAGGGCCTCTGGACTTTCAACCCACCTACAAGTTTGACCTAAACTCCGACAATTATGACAGCAGGTAATTGCTCCAAATAACGTCGTAATCAGGATCTAATTAATCATAATCACACTTCTTATGTAAACATAAATAATTTGATTGAATATTATTTACTTAGTGCACATTTTTAACTTAACTTCTTAATTTTATTTAAATATTTGTATTATTTATTATCTTTTTATTGAATATTTGTACTATAATGTCTTATGTCTATCCATGTAGAGTGGTGCAGGAACGAGTCCTAAAACCAGGAAGTGAGTCAGCATTTCACCACTTCCTGTTCCCTCGTCTCAGAGCCAATGGGATCTCTCCATAGGATTTTGTTCTGTTCTGCTTGAAAGCAAGTGCCTGCCTCCTGCAAACTGTTCAAACAAACGCTTCAACTCGTACCATTTAGAATCTGTATGTTTGAATATGGATCTTAAGTTGGCGTGACGTTGAAGTCGTGCTGCTGTAGTTCGTTTATAGCATAACATTAGCATTTTGCTTCTGGCCATTAGATTTATGATTCAAACATTATAAAAGTAGGGTAGACATGTGGAGATTATCCGGCTGAACAAAACGTGATCCGTCTCTTAAATGTGTCTCAACCACAGACCTTATTTCCAGCTATTTTCTAAAATCCTAAGGAGACATCGCATTGCGTTTTTGTCGAGGGAACCGGAAGGAACCCATGCGCAGCATCCTTCCGGGTTTTAGGACGCGTCACTGTGGCACTCTATGGTTATCCTATTTTATTTTCCTTTCTTCCTGTTGCACATTTGTAATTACATTTCCTATTTATTATTCTATTTTATTTTCTTATTGCAATTATTTTCTTAATTTCATATACATATTTCTATTATTTCTTTAACTATATTTCAACTTATATTTTCCCCCTATTTTATCTTCCTGTTGCTAATTTTTTATTTAATTTCTTATTTTTATACATATATTACATTTTTATTTTATTCAATTTTATCTTCTTTTTGCACAATCTTTTCATCCTCTAATTAAACAATATATTTTCTATTTTATTTTATTTTTTGCACATTTTTACCCTAATTCCTTGTTTTTGGAAATATAATTTAATTCCTTTTTATTTTATTTACTTTTTGCAGCCAGGCTCTTATAGCTCACAGACATGGATGTAAACAATGCACATTTAATTAAGTTCTCAAAGCATTTACTTAACAATTGTTTTATGAGCTTTTTTCTGCGTATTAATACATTGATAGCACTACAGCTCATAGCAGGGTGTTGTCTGCACCACAGGGAGATTTCCCCCGTAAAAAGTGATGCCAGAAAACAATATTTCTGTTCCTCAAAAACTGTATAATGACTCCAGAAATCTGAGCATCAAACAGAGCGTCAGACGGCAGAGACAGCTTTGTTTTTACGAAGCTCCGACGTCACGTTGTTGTTTACGTCACGTTGTTGTTTACGTTGTTGTTGCAGCGCCATCTTGTATACGGGCGTCATGTTCTCGCCAGAATTGATATATCTTATAAACAAGCTCAGCGCCACAGTATCACCTCATACGATATCTTTACAGAAAAAAACCCTGGATTGGAATAATATATAATTTGGATTTTGAAGTCAACCGTTATCATAGAAGATGCATTTTTACAAGGAACCATGAATGTATATATAACTCCACAGGGTGCTTTTAGATAGTTAGTAGTCGGTATTAACCTGCATTTAACCTCTGAGCATGTTTTTTATATGTACAGTTAAAGCTCTGAGCTGCGGCTGCATAACAGCTAACATGCATGGCTAGAATACACATATCATTATAACACAAGCGATATGTCACTGTGTGGATAATTCAATATGTTTGTGTTGGATTTGATTGAATTACCCAAACATGGTACCACTGTTCCTGCAGGTTGCTGCCAGACTCACTGTTCTGTTTAAAGCTGGTGTTTCTGCACAGTTACAGATGCCAAACTAATATCATTAGTATTACACTAATTGTAGAATAAGATTCTAAGTGTGGCTCTGTGAAAGTGGAGCCACAGGTCTTGCTTTTTAGAAAATATCCCACGTTTTTTCAGGCGGTTTTCCTGTAGTATTTTTGACTTTTATTGTAATTATCCAAAATATTTTTTTTATTTTACTTGTAATTGTTGAGTCTCTTTTCAGTTGTTACTTCCCTTTCAAAGTATTTTATTTTAATGTATTTTTGTCTTTTTTAACACACTTCTGCTTCTGGGTTAGGGTTAGGGTCCCAAATTGGGATCAATAAAGTTTCTATCGATCTGGTTGAATAAGCAAGGATTAAAATATAGGTGCCTGTCAACGTGTGGGAAGATTTGGGATTGACTCAATGTGCCGAATAATGGGAGGAACTACGGTCAAATAAAAGACAAGAAAAATCTTCCGCTTTATGTCCACATATTCTCAAATAACATAAGAAAATAATAATAAAAGAAACAATTTGTAAATATTGTTTTCCTCAGCCTGATTTTAATACACTTCAGACTGAGGAGAGTTTAAAATCTGTCAGACTTCTACAGACTTTTCCATTCAAAGTCAGGCAAATACCGGATAATGTAAACGCTGGTTCCTGGTAAGTTATAAACAATTTGGACCTCGGGTGCTTCTCAATGTCGAGGACGCTTCCTTGGTAGGACATGTCCCTCCGAGTCAGGTCCTTCAGAGGCTAGGCAAGAATCCTTCCTTTCATTCGGAGAACGAAGAATGGGACAGGCGAGCAAGTGTGCAGGTGTGCGTCATACACATGTGCATCCTCGACATTTCCCGCAACGCAGGATCCAGTCCTCGGTAGAATTCCAAGGATCCTGGACATTGGAACAGTCCTTCGGCGAGACTCGATGACGTAGCATCCTTGAAATAGTGGCTCTGGAGCAGCCTTCCTCGACATTGAGAAACACCCCTTATCTCCTCACTAAACCTCCCCTCTTTTCCTCTTCTTCTCTTATCACATTTTCCAGCGGTAAGAAGCGTAAACCGGCCTGGACCGACAGGATTCTGTGGAGGCTGCGACCCGCTGAGGAGGAAGAGGGAAACTCTGCTCTGGAGGTGAAAGAGGAAGAGGAGGAAGAGGAGGAGAAGGAGGAAGAGGAGGAGTTCCCGCTGAAGATCAGGCAGGATCTGTACACCTGCAACATGGAGTTCAGCATCAGCGACCACAAACCAGTCACCGGGGTCTTCACTCTGGAGGTGAGACTCACACAGATACACTGCAATACCTCTCACACACACACACACACACACACACACACACACACACACACACACACACTCACACTCACACTCACACTCACACTCACACTCACACTCACACTCACATACACACTCACATACATACGTATCCTCTCCTGGTATTGTTTTTTTTTTTTTTTTTTTATTAATTTCTTTTATTTATTTATTTTTTCTTTGAATGGAATGAATACCTATTGTGATAATTCAATGTAATACATAATTTGTATAGTCTGGTACCTGAAAAAGGTCAAATGGCACTGATGGAACCAGATGTACCCAAATGTGCCGAAAGCTTATTCCGCCTGGAACTGTTTTTTGCTAAACCTCTCTAAAAAGGTCAAATTTAATTTGTTTTGCCTCAATCTTGATACAGGGTACTTATTATATGTTATAGTTTGGATTCCTAAAGCTTTTAGTCTACCATCCCATCATTCAAGGGTGGTTTTCACTATAAGTAATGGGTTTTCTTTAGGCGGAGGTAAGAATTTACCTTTTTTTACTATGTTCCATCTGAATTTACTCTGACTGAGAAAAATCTATATTGATTCTGACACTTCTACATCCAACTCACAGATGTAACCTTGCTTTGATAAAAGAAATTATTCATATAACCCTTTTAGAAGTGAAGTTGTAGTCATTTGTTTTGGGCATGTCATTTTCGAGCCTGAAACCTGAAAAACAGGCTCGGGGCTTAGTTAATGCACTTAATTGTACGTCGCGTTGGATAGAAGCAGTAGCAAAATGAAATGTAATGTTTTATTGGGTTTTACCTTTAAAAAGCTACGCTGATTAACCTGATGTTTGTGTGTGTGTGTGTGGTGTGTGGTGTGTGTGGTGGTGTGTGTGTGGTGTGTGTGTGTGTGTGTGTGTGTGTGTGTGTGTGTGTGTGTGTGTGTGTTTCTGTGTGTTTCTGTGTGTGTGTGTGTGTGTGTTTCTGTGTGTTTCTGTGTGTTTCTGTGTGTGTGTGTGTGTGTGTGTGTGTTTGTGTGTGTGTGTGTGTGTGTGTGTGTGTGTGTGTGTGTGTGTGTGTGTGTGTGTGTGTGTGTGTGTGTGTGTAGCTGAAGAAGAGGTTCACTGCTCCTCTGGTGCGTGTGAAGGCAGAAGGAGAGTGGAGTTCAGAGCTCGACGCGGTGGTTCTGTACCGAGCGATGCAGCCGTTCCCCTCCAGCTCCTGGGACTGGATCGGACTCTTTAAGGTCAACCAGGGTCATTCAGAATAACAAGGGTTTTAGATGGGATGAATGTGAACGATATTGGGCACCCTTTGTAATAGATAATGCAAACACAAATGAAATATAAATATATGGCTTTCACATTCCCCCTGTGACCATCTTGATGTGTGTTTGAATGCAGGTGGGGTTCAGCAGCGTGACGGACTACATCACCTACACCTGGGTCAAAGACGACGAGATGAACTCCAGTGAGGAAGCCACTCAGGTAGAGACTCCTGCAACACCTTTAATAACATGTTGGAGTTATTAAAATACCTATGTTTCAAATGATCAACATGACACAGCGTCTTATTTAGACGTTAGAGAAACTAGATGCACGAGGATGGACAAGGAACGGCTAATTGGTGAATTTGAAATAAAAACAATACAAATTCAAAGGTTTGAATGTCATATGCACATAAGCTTCAGTGGAGAAATGGCAATGAAAATCTTATGACTCCTCCAACAATGCAACATATATAATAAAATACAAAAATACAAATAAAACATAGTGCAAGAAGTCTATATACACGTAAATAGAAATTGATATATACAAGAACAGAATGTAAAATGTAATATTGTACAGTAAGATGAAATTTAATACGGTTTATTACGGTGATAACTATTTTGATAAATAAGTAAATTGCAAGATGACAGTCATAACAAATCATACATTTATATTCATTTAATTTAGGGCTTTTCTAAGGACTCAAACAACAACCTTTACAATCAATATTTCATAGACAATAATACACAATTAAATGAATTATAGACAAACTATAGAACAGACATTTTAATTAAAATGAGGACCCTAACCCTGAAATAAGGACTTATCCATATGATAAATCCTTATTTCACTACACAAAACACGAAGTTTTCTACTTGTTTATAGTGTCAACATTCAGATATTCTGCAAATTATTTTACTTTTAGTTTAAGTTACTTCATTGTATTTTATTTGTGTTTTAATTTTATCTTTTAATTTTTTAATTATTATTATTTTATTATATATTTTTAAATAGTTCTAGAAAAAGTTCTATATTTGTTTATTTTTTTTAAATTATTTTCCTCTTACTGTGTGTGTGTGTGTGTGTGTGTGTGTGTGTGTGTGTGTGTGTGTGTGTGTGTGTGTGTGTGTGTTTCTGCAGGTGTATGTGAGTAAAGAGGAGATCCCTGTGCGGGGGGGGCGATTGTGTGTTGTGTTACTACAGTGGTGCTCTGCAGTGCGTCATCGGAGTCAGTGAACCATTCAAGGTGAGACACACACACACACACACACACACACACACACACTGTACACCAACAATAATCTATAAGTATGTATTTAAAAACTGTTTTAAAAAAACTGTTATGAAATTAAAAAAAATTGAATAAATGTTGACAAGAAATATAAATATAAATATTTGACTTCTTGACTAATTGAAGTAAATTACTGCAGTACATAGGAATTTAAAAGAAAAAGTTTTTTTTTTTCTAAATATGGCCGTGTCATAATACTCAATGCCGATTCTGCTTAATTTG
This sequence comes from Trematomus bernacchii, assembly GCF_902827165.1. Taxonomy (NCBI): domain Eukaryota; kingdom Metazoa; phylum Chordata; class Actinopteri; order Perciformes; family Nototheniidae; genus Trematomus; species Trematomus bernacchii. Next base: position 1,682,549 of record NW_022987550.1, read on the forward strand.
CATAACAATAAACCAGTCTGAGCTCTTAAACCTGGCCCAGTTAGTCCCAGTCGGACTTCCTTCCTCTCAATACAATACAATACAAAGGGGCTTTATTGGCATGACCACATTTTAAACATAGTATTGCCAGAGCATTCCGCACAAGGCGTTATAACAGAACAAAACAAAAATAAACACTAAACATAAATGTCAACAATACATGTGACACAACGGGGGGTTACGTATTGTAACCCTAGTTCTATAAGCACAGGCTCCGCCCTCTACTGGACTCTATGGGTACTACTCTCATCAATGATACGTGAGCGTTCACACACTGAAGTTGTATAAACGTAGCCGGCCAATCAGGGCGAGCCTACCTGAATGCGCGAGCAGGCTCACAGTATATAAGGCAGCTCCACCGCCTGACTGTCATCCTACACCCTCTTCAGCGAGCGGTATGTAGGCGTACACCTCGCTCTCGATGGGAGCGTACCCCTGGCTCTCGATGGGGGCTGCATTGAGCAAAATCCCCAGATACCCCACCTGCTGGTGAGGTATGGGACTGCTCTTCTTCCAATTGACCGCAAACCCCCAACTTGGTTAGGTGTAAAATCAATTGGGCTGTGTGGAACATCTGCCCATTCCCTGGACCTGGCCATGACTATGAGGTCGTTGAGGTCAAATAAAACCCTCATGTCATGGTCGCTGTTAAGGAATAATTCTTCTAGATATCTAACCTTTTACTCTGACATGTGTTATCTCCTTTAAGGAAAGGCCTTGGTGCCATATGTGTTGTTGTCACCAGTGTGTGACCGGTCAACTTGACTGGCACGTAGGGTAATTGTTGTGAGAACACTGAGGCACTTCTTTATCGGTGTTTGTGGGCTCTAAGATGTGAAATCCTTGAGGCCATGAGCGTCGGACGCAGATGATTCAGTGTTTAGTCTACTCCCTCTTAGGTGCCTTACAAACAATGGACGTCCGCTCTCGGGAGCGTCGGAGTGGTGCGGTCACCCTAAGTGACAGACCTGAAGTATCCGGGATTCAGGCATCTTCCCTGGCTTGTACATTTTGGTGATGCGCCCTGGAGGTATCAGACTATTTTAAACAACTTTTCCCCGCCTTTCAAACACTTATTCCGAGGTTTTAGCCAGTCCTTTTGCACGAAATCATTTAACATTGACGGTCTCCTGAAAAAGCACATATTCTGTGCATTTTCAGGAGAGCGTCTATGTTAAATGATTTCGTGCAAAATGACTGTCTAAAACTCTCTTCCAGACATTTAAAAATACTTTCCCCGACCATTTAAACATTATTTCTGGCTTGTAAAGTGCAGTTATGCGCCCTGAAGATATTGCACTATTTACAAAATGTAGCACTCTGTTTATTTCACACCTCCAGGAGAGACCAGGGGGAAATCACCTCTCTCTGCCCGCTCACAGAGCCCCGAAGGACGGACTAGAGACCTCCAGCACCAGTCCCTAACAGTGGGACTCTGTTTATTTCACACCTCCAGGGCGGAGACCGGGAAAATCACCTCTCATTGCCCGCTCACAGAGCCCCGAAGGACGGACTAATTACCTCCAGCATGGGCCCCTAACAGTGGGACTCTGCACCTCCAGCAGAGACCAGGGGGAAATCACCTCTCTCTGCCCCCTCACAGAGCCCCAAGGACGGACTAATTACCTCCAGCATGTCCCCATAACAGTGGGACTCTGTTTCTTTCACAGCTCCAGCAGAGACCAGGGGAAAATCACCTCTCTCTGCCCGCTCACAGAGCCCCAAGGACGGACTAATTACCTCCAGCATGTCCCCATAACAGTGGGACTCTGTTTCTTTCACAGCTCCAGCAGAGACCAGGGGAAAATCACCTCTCTCTGCCCGCTCACAGAGCCCCAAGGACGGACTAATTACCTCCAGCATGGGCCCCTAACAGTGGGACTCTGCACCTCCAGCAGAGACCAGGGGGAAATCACCTCTCTCTGCCCCCTCACAGAGCCCCAAGGACGGACTAATTACCTCCAGCATGGGCCCCTAACAGTGGGACTCTGCACCTCCAGCAGAGACCAGGGGAAAATCACCTCTCTCTGCCCGCTCACAGAGCCCCAAGGACGGACTAATTACCTCCAGCATGTCCCCATAACAGTGGGACTCTGTTTCTTTCACAGCTCCAGCAGAGACCAGGGGAAAATCACCTCTCTCTGCCCGCTCACAGAGCACCGAAGGACGGACTCGAGACCTCCAGCATGTCCCCATAACAGTGGGACTCTGTTTCTTTCACAGCTCCAGCAGAGACCAGGGGAAAATCACCTCTCTCTGCCCGCTCACAGAGCCCCAAGGACGGACTAATTACCTCCAGCATGTCCCCATAACAGTGGGACTCTGTTTCTTTCACAGCTCCAGCAGAGACCAGGGGAAAATCACCTCTCTCTGCCCGCTCACAGAGCCCCAAGGACGGACTAATTACCTCCAGCATGGGCCCCTAACAGTGGGACTCTGCACCTCCAGCAGAGACCAGGGGGAAATCACCTCTCTCTGCCCCCTCACAGAGCCCCAAGGACGGACTAATTACCTCCAGCATGGGCCCCTAACAGTGGGACTCTGCACCTCCAGCAGAGACCAGGGGAAAATCACCTCTCTCTGCCCGCTCACAGAGCCCCAAGGACGGACTAATTACCTCCAGCATGTCCCCATAACAGTGGGACTCTGTTTCTTTCACAGCTCCAGCAGAGACCAGGGGAAAATCACCTCTCTCTGCCCGCTCACAGAGCACCGAAGGACGGACTCGAGACCTCCAGCATGTCCCCATAACAGTGGGACTCTGTTTCTTTCACAGCTCCAGCAGAGACCAGGGGAAAATCACCTCTCTCTGCCCGCTCACAGAGCCCCAAGGACGGACTAATTACCTCCAGCATGGGCCCCTAACAGTGGGACTCTGCACCTCCAGCAGAGACCAGGGGGAAATCACCTCTCTCTGCCCGCTCACAGAGCACCGAAGGACGGACTAGAGACCTCCAGCACCAGTCCCTAACAGGGGGACTCTGTTTATTTCACACCTCCAGGGCGGAGACCGGGAAAATCACCTCTCATTGCCCGCTCACAGAGCCCCGAAGGACGGACTAATTACCTCCAGCATGGGCCCCTAACAGTGGGACTCTGCACCTCCAGCAGAGACCAGGGGGAAATCACCTCTTTTTGCCCGCTCACAGAGCCCCAAGGACGGACTAATTACCTCCAGCATGGGCCCCTAACAGTGGGACCTCCATAACCTTGCACACCCTGAGTCCCCGGGCCCCCACAGTTAAGCACTCCCCCACGGACTAAACACAGGTATTCACACCCACCAGAACCTCGTGCCCCTGGTGACCTTACAAGGGGGTGGTTTTATGGTGCTTTTGTGTCCGCCCATCAGCATCCATATTCGGCCTTCTTCACGGCATCACCCCCCCCTTCTGTGGAGGGTATTCTCGTGCCCCTGGTGACCTTACAAGGGGGTGGTTTTATGGTGCTTCTGTGTCCGCCCATCAGCATCCATATTCGGCCTTCTTCACGGCATCACCCCCCCTTCTGGGCTGGAGGGTATTCTCGTGCCCCTGGTGACCTTACAAGGGGGTGGTTTTATGGTGCTTCTGTGTCCGCCCATCAGCATCCATATTCGGCCTTCTTCACGGCATCACCCCCCCTTCTGTGGAGGGTATTCTCGTGCCCCTGGTGGTCTTACAAGGGGCTGGAGGTTCAAACACTTTAACTTTTGTTCACCCTCCTCTGGCTTACACCTCCTCCGCCAACACTTGAGCGCTCATCACAGGGTTCAGCACCAAGGAGAGTGCCTCCCCGGTGCTGATGGAAAGTGGCACTTTTTCTGCCCCTGGTAACCATCAAGGTTATTGTTTATTTTTTATTTTTTATTTGAACAAAAAACACAGTACACAGTACAGAGAGGCTAAAACATAAACTATTTACACGTACTACTGCTGCTATAACAGTACTACTAAATTTCTTAACCTACGTTTTAAAGTGCAGTTATGCGCCCTGGAGGTGTTGCACTATTAACAAAATGTATGCCCAGGATTCTGGCACCTTTCCTGGCTTGTAAAGTGCAGTTATGCGCCCTGGAGATATTGTACTATTTACAAAATGTATACACAGGATTATAATAATAATTATATACACGGTATACATATTCACAATGTTTAGCGGGATTCAGGGGACCAAATTAGGCGTCTAATTCTTACGGTGCACCAGGGCAAACAGGTTGAGTCCACGGCCCCTGCCCCATCATCAGGAGTGTCAACCAGCCCCGGTCCCCGACTTCATTGGCCTCTTTCCCTCCCGCTTCCGCTTCCGCTGCTGCTTGCCGCTCCAATGACCCATCAGGTGAAGATGATAGAGCTGTACTGTTATAGCAGCCCTCTTCGGAGGTCTCCCCATCTGACAGCGGTAGACATCCTTCTGATGATGATGCAGCTGCTGCCGCATCTGATGACGCCCTGAACATGGAGCGGATTCTCAATGCCTCCTTTATACCTGGCGCATTCGCGTAGAACCGGTCCGCCGTGGTTACGTCGTGACACATAAACCTGGCGAGAATCGACCGGGCTTTCTGGATCTTGGTGATGCTTGATATTGTCAGCCAGGGCAGTG
>NW_022987550.1:1687394-1689894 GCF_902827165.1 Trematomus bernacchii
TCTCTCTCTCTCTCTCTCTCTCTCTCGCTCTCTCTCTCTCGCTCTCTCACTCTCTCTCTCTCTCTCTCTCTCTCACCAATGTCATGGCAGCTTTGACAGTGAGTGAGGGGAGAGAAAAGGCCATGTGGTGCTTCAGATAACCACACAGTTCTTCTCTCAGGAACACAACCCTCCAAATCACTCACTCTCTCTCTCTCTCTCTCTCTCTCTCTCACTCTCACTCTCACACACACACACACACACACACACACACACACACACACACACACACACACACACACACCACACACACACACACACACACACACACACACACACACACACACACACACACACACACCCACACAGGTCTCTCCCTAAATGGCCTTGTTCAAACTGCAGCCTAATACAGAAATGATTACACTGCAACAACAGCGGCTGTTATTTCACTATTGATTTGTTTCAGCGTCACTGCAAAATATCCATTTCCTTTCACGCCAGCAAAGTCCTCAGAACGGGATGTTGTGTCAAGTGGGAGGTTACTTTAAAGAGCCTGTGATCTGGCACCTCTAAAAACAACACTAAAAGCCAGAGGTTTAAAGTAACTAAATACATTAACTCAAGTACTGTACTTAACTATCATTTTGAATTTTCTTTGCTACTGTGTACTTCTACTCCACTACAGTTCAGAGGTAAATGGTGTACTTTTCCTCCACTACATGTATTTAATACCTTTAGTTACTTCACAGATGTGGATGAATGATGTGAAATCTAACCAAGTGTTAAATCAGACTTTAGTTCCACCTGGAGTAAATCCACAAGCTACCCTGCAGTATACAAAGTCATTCAAACTAGCTGCACCTTTACCAGCTTTGAGAACACTTTCATGATCAATCATTATAAAACATATCATATATATTATTCTGAAATGGACCAATCTGCACAATGACTACTTTTACTGTCGCTACTTTCTCTATATTTTGATGATAATACTTTTCTACTTTTACTTGAGTAACATTTTGAATGCAGGACTTTTACTGAAACAGAGTATTCCTACACTCTGGTACTTCTACTTTTACTCAAGTACAAGATCTGAGTACTTCTACTTTTACTCAAGTACAAGATCTGAGTACTTCTACTTTTACTCAATTACAAGATCTGAGTACTTCTACTTTTACTCAAGTACAAGACCTGAGTACTTCTACTTTTACTCAAGTACAAGGTCTGAGTACTTCTACTTTTACTCAAGTACAAGATCTGAGTACTTCAACTTTTACTAAAGTACAAGGTCTGAGTACTTCTACTTTTACTCAAGTACAATATCTGAGTACTTCTACTTTTACTCAAGTACAAGGTCTGAGTACTTCTACTTTTACTCAAGTACAAGATATGAGTACTTCTACTTTTACTCAAGTACAAGGTCTGAGTACTTCTACTTTTACTCAAGTACAATATCTGAGTACTTCTACTTTTACTGTCGCTACTTTCACTATATTTTGATGAGAATACTTTTCTACTTTTACTTGAGGAACATTTTGAATGCAGGACTTTCACTGTATCAGAGTATTCCTACACTCTGGTACTTCTACTTTGACTCAAGTACAAAAAGCATCAAAAAGTCCAAAGGTCATCCTAATGCTATATCTTTATCAATAACTCACAATGACAATGCAACAACTTTTAATTGTTTGCTTTGGATGGTTGCGCTTCAGATTCTATCCATATTCACATTTCGTGAAGTCGCTTTGGACAAAAGTGTCACGCAAATGATTGTAATCCATTCTGAGTGACTGCTTTTAGACTTACATTCTGGAGCAAAACATGATTGAGCTGTCTTGTTCTTAATTATAACTTTACACAGAAGATAATCTCTGAAAACCTGTTTTATTCAACAAAAGAAAAAAGAGAAATGACAGCTCTGAAAAAAGTCAACAGACACTAAAGAATTAAGACTTCAGAGACAATAAAGCTGATGGTGCAGCTCCACAATATGGGTTTCAAAATTAAGAAACCATTCAATGCATCGTCATTTCACAAAGTCTTATGTCTCTGTGTGTCCTTTGCATATCTAAACTGTTCCTCTGACTAAATTCACAATTAGCTGGTGACGTGCAATGTGGAATAAGGTACAATATCAGGGGTGTTTCTAGAAAGAGATAGTGGCGCTGATCTTGTATATAAGATAAATCAATTATCATGCCGTGGATGCAATTAAATCAATCAGGTAAAATACAAACTTTAGAACAGGAATAAGGTCTAAATAATGTTCTTATTTAACTAAACAACAAGCTTAAATAAGGTGGCAGCAGGCAGCGTTCTATTGAATATGTGTTTTTATATATACAGAGTTTTTTTCTAGAAAGATATAGTATGAGGTGATACTGTGGCGCTGATCTTGTTTATAAGATGTATAAATTCTGAAGATGACACCCGTATACAAGATGTCTCCACGAACGTAAACAACAACGTGACGTCGGAGCTCCGTAAAAACAAAGCTGTCTCTGCCGTCTGACGCTCAGTT
>NW_022987550.1:1694894-1707394 GCF_902827165.1 Trematomus bernacchii
ATGAGTGAAGTATAGCCTTCCAAGCAACTATAATCATTGGGAGTTTAGTCGCTTCATATTGTCAACGGAAGAAGATTGACGCTACAGAATGGACCGGATGCTAAGCTTACGGATAGTATATTTATTTAAAGAAACTAAGTTAATTATGAAGTCAGTTAATCAGTAATGTGTGTAGTGTGTGGGTGTGTGAACATGTATCAGTATATAAAGCAAAGACAAACAAACCAACGTCCAGTAGAGCCAAGCAACCCAAGAGGAGAGAGCGAGGCTGACTGCTCAGGCACCCACATTTGTAGCTGAGCAGTCAACCAAAATCAGGTGTCAGCAATCTCTCCTGATTGAGGAGTGGCTAACCAGGGACTTGAGTCTAAAGGTAGGGACACACCAAGCTGACACCAAAGAACTCACACAGACGGACCCGACTGTCGTGTCGCCTCACGTCTCCTGCGTCTTGGCCAACAGTCGCACTGGAACACACCGCAAAGACTTCAGCCGACGGCCAAGAAGCACGTACGAACTGCGCATGCGTGAGTGGCAATAACTCTCCTTACCAGCAGGCGGCGGTAGTTTGTATTCGTCATTCAAAAGAGGCAACAACCGGAAGACAGACTGCGTGATACACCGAGAGAAGAAGAACAGACCGTGATATACACAAACAACAATAGCGTGTGCGTTCCATTTTCACTCTACAGCGAGAAGCTCATGGGGCTTTCCCCAACCTGTGTCGAGAGCTGGAGTTAAAGGAAATCTCAGATTTGCCTTCTTCATAGTTTGTTTGGGTCCCTCACTTCCATTTCGCTTCTCATGCACTGATTCGCTAGCTGAACAGCCAATCAGAGTGATTTCTTTGACCGACAGCCTTTGGCCGATTGCTTTCGGCCAAAAAGGTGTCTGCACGGCCGAAAAGACACGACGGTGCGGGACACACCAATCTGAGTAGGGCGACAGGACGCTCATCGTCGGCCTGACATCCATCGACGGCCAAAATCGTCTTGGTGTGTCCGGGGCTTAAGGCCTAGGGGCCGTCACAGTATAATAAACAGATCGAGTATCAGATTGTTTAACAAACCCAGCGAGAAATTTGCTTTCAAGACAGTGACACCATTACTGTATAAAATAAATGTTGACCCAGGTTAGGTTAGCATGCTACCATTTGCTCATTAGCATTAAAGCTCAAAGTAGTATTTAGGGCTAGGGGCTGGAAAAGTGTTTTTTTTTCTACATCATGCAAACTGCAAATGGGGAAAAACTGCACAGATCAAATGTTATAAATAACAGAAGACCATGGATTTAATCAATGTAAATCACTCTTAAATAAGATATTATATATAATGCACTAAAAGCTATTCTGTGGAGAAACCTGATGTTTTACTTTGTCACTTTACCTGACAATTATGACTTTCAAATCTCAATATTTTCAACCATTTTATCAAATCATAAGGTTTTAGTTCATTTTGCTGCTCATTTAAAGCAATATTTAAGAATAATGTGACAGCTTTAATTACATTATTAGTTTCTCCAGACTCTAAATAAATTAATATGAAGTGTATGTCGTCATTCCTCTTGGCTTCGGGCTTAAATCTGTCAAATCCATTTTCATCTCCACTGATGCCATAATGCCATTCAGGAGAGTTGCTTAGTCACTTATGATGTCATGCTTTGCAGTACTGATTGATTTTTGCCACAGAGTCATAGATGCTGTAATTGGTCCCCATGATAAATCTCCAAAGTGGCCTCATTAATTAAGACGCAGCAGAATGACTCAGCTAGGATTTAATGGCGAGCTCAAAGAACAGTTGAATACATTTTGAGGAGCGTTTGATTTATGTCGTCTTCGTGCAGGTGACATATTTGCTGTTGAAGCAGTTTATGGGTTCTGATAAAAGAAACAATCACATTTCAATCTTCTGAACTCTGAAGGGAATATTTGACTTTGTGTTAGGTCTCAATAAAAAAGCATTATGGCAAGAATATGTTCTGCTCTTATCGTAAATCTCTCTTACTTTATTCCCAGACATTTGCCCGTTCAAGGTTTCCAAGAAAGCACCAAACTCTCAATTTCCAAATGTCGTAAATGTTACCGGAGGCGATGCATGTTTAACATTTTTAATAAGTCTTTTAGTATAATCAAATGCTATATCCCTGTTCTGCTGAAGTTGAGAGTTTCTATCACTAATGTTGCACGCTAGGAAAAAAGAGGCTATTAGCACTTTGTTTTGGTTTTGTAGCCAAAGATTTCATTTCCTTTTCATTTGTATTTGTCCCGTTCATGGTACGCATAACCAAATGTACAATAATTGCCAACAAAACATGTCTCTATAAACACACCATTGAGCGAAAAGGAGCAGGGAGAAGAATAAAATCTTATGTGACCTGCCCCTTTCTAAAAAAAACTAAATAAATACAAATAGATGGTCTGCCCTTCATAATCCAAAGAATGTTCACAGCCACACATAAGAGTGCACCCTCATCTGAGTCCTACTGGAGAAGAAGGTGGAAAGCGGCGCCTAATAATAATAATAATAGTAATAATAATAATAATAATAACAATAACAATAACAATGGGACCTGCAAATAAAGAACAGACATCACATCAAAGACATCAAAAATATTTAACAACTTAACTTTCAATGCGTTCATCAGCATTGTTTTCAGAAAAGTGAAGCCCAGTGTGGAAGTACCTTTTAAACTGGCATTCTCATAAATGAGCATGCAGTGAGCTCTGTAAAGAGAACCCTGTCTAGCAGCAGAAACTCAGCTAAATTCTGACATGATTAAACGCCATTTTGTTCCAAACCACATCAAGGATTATTTCTGAAACAGTATGGAGCTCAAACTCTTTTTCTCTCGCGGGTTTACCACAAGGTGAGTTCCTTTTTATTTCCTGCTTCTTTACACACGCTCTCTCCAGTACAGCTTAGCTCTGAGTGTTAGCGATGCTTGCTAATGTAAACAAAGACCATATTACTTCCAAAACACGTCCTGCATTGTTTCTGATAGCAACCTTTCTGATTGGCCCGTGGGTGTAAAGCCCGCCCACATTTTAGTAATGTCGTCATGACGCAGCAAATCTGGATCAGCTCCGTTCTTCCCCCGTTTTTAGAGATGTGGGCACGGAGGAAAAGAGAGAGGGTTTTATTTTCTGACACTTTGTGAGTCTCCTGACACACCGGGGACCCACCGGGGACACACCGGGGACCCACCGGGGACACACGGGGGACACACCGGGGACACACCGGGGACCCACCGGGGACACACGGGGGACACACCGGGGACACACCGGGGACACACGGGGGACACACCGGGGACACACCGGGGACACACGGGGGACACACGGGGGACACACCGGGGACACACCGGGGACACACGGGGGACACACCGGGGACACACCGGGGACACACGGGGGACACACCGGGGACACATAGTGATGTATAAAAGACATCAAAAGGGCATTTTGCATAATAGGTAAGTGATGTCAAAGCTGCTTTCAATGTAAGAGCAAATGGGATTATTTGAGTGGTTCTTGCAAGATGTCCAGTGATTTCTTTTCATCCGCCACTAGAGTATGTAATATATAACGATAGCACCAACTTGACAGACCATGTTTTAGCATTGTTGATAGTAAAGAAAAAATGAGTACTATTCATACTCAAAGACATCATGTATGTTGGGGCATTGCAAAGATTCATTTTATTAATAAACCTGGAGGTTAGGAAGAGGACTCACATGGCAGTTGACAAGACATTTAATTTTCCTTTTGAAGTCAACAGTCTGTCTGCATCTATGCTTTCAGACAACACTATTATCCTTTGATTCTCACTGTGACTCACTTTCATGGCAACAATAGAGAGGAGATTTATGCCCTGCACTAAGGGACAGAAAGAGCTGAAGTCAGACCCTGTTTCTCTCTCTACAGACAGTAAGCTGTTCTGAACCTCAGAGAGAGCAAGCTTTCTTACAGAGCTATTGTAGGTAATTCCCACCTTGGAATATGTCCTATCAAAGGCTTAACCAATCAATTGTTGGTCACTGAAGTCTATGTTTCGAGGTCCACAAGGACATCCGTTTTGGAGACACATATATCCACCACTTTAACTCAAACAACCTCATCTTAGGCTGTGGCTCAGTGGTAACAGTGGCGAACCGTCAGGGCCTTCAAGGTGTTCAGAGAATACCCTGGTACACTCAGATAAAACAAACAAAAAATCGATTTAATTATATAAATAAAATGTAATAAAATGTAATAAAATGTAATAAAATGTATATAAAATGAATAAATGAGAATGGTATCTGTGTTGTTGATCTGTAATATTACAGTGTTACGTTGATTTGTTTGTCCTTCTCGGACCATGCACGACGCATTTCAGTGGTTTTGTGTTAGAAAAGAAAGCAACCAATCAGATCTTGTTCTGGGTCTCTGGGTAGAATATCCTTCAACAAGGTATTCTATATCCTTGATAGAATGCCCTGGCCGTTGCACTGAATGAGAGCGTACCTTTGGACTGACAGTTTGATCAACCAATCAGATATTGATTTGTAGCCAAAGGGCGTGTGTTGAAATGGCAAGTGCAACAGGTGAAGATGAAGTTGTTGCGGAATTGTTGTGAATACCCTTTTCAAGACGACAATTCAGTGAAAAGACGGACATTATAATGATAATAAATAATATGAATGCATTAGTTTGTAGATGGTGTTTTGTATTTGCAAACCACACTGTGTTTGTTAGTGAATCATAAGGCATGTGTAAAACTTGTTTAGTTTGTTTGTGGAGTTATGGCAGGAAATTAGCTGCATAGATGTGTATCATTTTGGTGAGCTGAGAAAAGAGTAAGTAATGTTCAGTGTTTAAAACATACGGGAAGAGCTATCATCTGAAGTAACGTATGTTTAATGCAACAGGTAAATCTGATTCCTCATCTGTCACTCAGGACTGTTTTTTTAAGCAGCTCAAATCACACACACATCTTCTGACATCTTCCCATTCTGACTCAGGGGCCACTTTATATGTGTTCTCTCCCTCATCTGATAAATATAATATTGCTTTGCCAATAAAACCTGAACAATCAGAAGTCTTATGACTCTGGGTGACATCAGAGCAATATCAAGCGAAAAAGAGAGGGAAACATATTCAGAGGACTGGATCAAAATGGAGCAAAATGGATTAAACAGCCCCCGACCCCAAAGGCAGGTTCACTCAATTGGTTTGTAGTAATTTGATAAGCGGTAATTCTATTTGAAGCATATACTTTTATCATATGAGAACTGATGAGAGCCTTAAGGCAATGTCTCATCCGATTATACGCTCACATGCTCCGTGTTTCTCAATGAATGGTTAGAGAATGACCACTCTCTGCACCGTGTTGTATTCCACTGAACACAATGCATGAAGAGGGGAAGGTTCATTAGAAACCCACCAGCTCATTTTTGCCTCGGGGCGTTCCCAGTGCATGTTGGGAATGATACAGCGAGAGGTGAGAGGTGGCCTGAATGGGACTCCTGAGGGAAATATCTGTCTCTAAAGCTGCTAAATGTTTCACCATGCTCACCGGCTACTTCCTAACTGTGTCTGTCTGCTTCTGAGCAGTGGGGATTTACGCTTTCAAAACACACACTGCCTTAAAAGTCTCCTATTATACTCTTTTTCAACAATATATTACAGGTCTCAGATATATACAGAGCCTGTCTCTGATTGGCTGAAACACAAAAGTGCTGATTCCGTGACTGTAGCTTTGAATGCTAATGAGCTGCTTCTGGCCACGCCCCTCTGAGAGATGATGAAAAACTCAATGGTGCTCTAGGAGGAGATTCAGGTGATAAGGTGGTGGTGGGGGGGGGGGGGGGGGTTACCTTGGTTGCTGATTGGCTAATGGTTACACAAGACAAAACATCGTTATGACATCACAAAGTTGCCAAAATCTGATCAGCTGATTTTCAGACAGGTTTTTATTAGGGCTGTCAGTCGATTAAAATATTTAATCGCGATTAATCGCAAATTAATCGCGAATTTTTTATCTGTTCTAAATGTACCTTAGAGGGATATTTTTCAAGTTTGTAATACTCTTATCAACATATGAGTAGACAAATATGCTTTATATGTTTGTTTATTATCATTTGAACAATGACAAATATTCTCATGAATATTAAACACAACAACCTGGAACCTCTCTCATACAATAATACTGTGTGTGTGTGTGTGTGTGTGTGTGTGTGTGTGTGTGTGTGTGTGTGTGTGTGTGTGTGTGTGTGTGTGTGTGTGTGTGTGTGTGTGTGTGTGTGTGTGTGAGAGGTAGGGCAGATCAGTATGTAGCTTTCTATGAAAACCAGTCCATCAGTCAGACTCAACTCTCCTCCTATGGGACAGTCTGTGTGTGTGTGTGTGTGTGTGTGTGTGTGTGTGTGTGTGTGTGTGTGTGTGTGTGTGTCTGTGTGTGTCTGTGTGTGTGTGTGTGTGTGTGTGTGTGTGTATCCCCTTGGATCTGAGCCACATTGAAATGCAGAACAAATATATCGACGTGTTTTTAATAAGCTTAGGTGTAAGGGAGGTACACACAGGAAACAGTGAAGTGTGATCGATTCATCATCACATTCATCAGACCTGAGACCAGACTGACCAAAGTGACTCATCATAATGCCACCATGGAGCTTGATAAATATGTAAAAGCAGGCTTATTCCTCAGAGGTCTCAATAATAATGTGCCTGCATGAGCCCCACACGAATAAATTCCTCATTTCATGAAGCATCTTTGTGTCAATACGACCGCGGAGAGAATGAGTTTTAAGGTCATTTGGGAGTGAGAGAGTTGGTCTGCTCGCTGCCGGCAGCCTGTTGATGACTTTGTTTTGTTCTTGGTGGTTTTCCAGCAGACATGTGGAGAGCGTTACAGTCTTAGAGCCCCTTCTCCCATGCCATCATGATGCTGGGATCATACAGCAAGCCAGGCAGAGATCATTCTGCTGTGAAAGACCCCAGATGTCTGTGTGTGTGTGTGTGTGTGTGTGTGTGTGTGTGTGTGTGGTGTGTGTGTGTGTGTGTGTGTGTGTGTGTGTGTGTGTGTGTGTGTGTGTGTGTGTGTGTGTGTGTGTGTGTGTGTGTGTGTGTGTGTGTGTGTGTGTGTGTGTGTGTGTGTGTGTGTGTGTAGATTGTGATCAGTGTTGCCAACTCCATAGTGAGGAAAGGAGCTATTGGCTGTCCTAGAAGTCGCTAAATGACGCCATCTAATCTAATTTGCATAATGTACAATATGCATGTAATTGTAATGGAAGCTGAAGGAGAGAGGAATAACGTTATGGGACAAAAGAGTGACAACAAATGTAAATGTTTAGAACTGCAAATTAACTTTCTTCTGTTGAGTTCTTTGTTGTTTTTCAGCCATTGAAATACGCCATAACTTCTTTAAATAACTTGATGACTTTAATGCTTTGTCTAGTCCCACATCACATAAATACAGTTTGTCCTGTATTATCAAATCTTTGAATATCAGATTCAAGCAAAACACTGTTATGTGGGGGGGAATTGAGCTCTACAGAGTGATTAGCAATAACTAATAGTGATCCTTGTAAGATCCATTGTTAACTCTATGAGTCAGACTCTAGTTTAAATATTGTCCTAGTTCTCAGCTGATTATACAATTGAATGCTATGTATACTCGCTATGTAAGGAGTTTGTTGAAATTCCCACACAGCAGACATTGAAACATATATTATAACATTGTACACAATGCATAAAAGTGGAACAAAATAACAGGTTCATTGATTGTAAGGTTTCAGCGTTAGAGTCATTCTAGTTCATTGTCTTGTGTTTCTATCTTGTGACCTTTCATTTTATTTTGGTATTGACTCTACCCTCTCGTTTCAGGTGTCTCCACTTCCTGTCCTTGTGTGTCACCTGTCAGCCTGATTGTTGTTTCCTGCTCCTGATTGTTTCCACCTGTGCCCCATTACCTAATGTGTGTGTGTGTATATAGCCAGGGGTGCACACAACTTTCTCAGTGTGGTACTCAGATGAGTACCTGGAGTCAGTGTTTGGTACTCCAACTTCTGGCGATTGTCAACGGCGTCAGTGGAGTACAGCGCTTCGCGATTGTCAACGGGGGGGTGGGGTGGTGGCGTGGTGGCGTCAGTGGTGGAGTACAGCGCTTTGCGATTGTCAAGGGGGGGGTAGTGGCGTACAGCGCTTCGTGACCGCGGAGCGTGTGAACGCAGCCCTGTCTGTGCACACGGAGACCGACTCTGTGTTCGTCCGGTGATCTAACCGCCTTCTGGAAAAGCTTCACATTTACGTCGGTACGCAAATGCGCTTTGTGACACGAGTGACGGTACGCATTTCAGATTGTTGCCGCGCATGCGTACCTGCATGTGCACCCCTGTATATAGCCCATCTCTCCTGTTGTCTTTTGCCGGGTCGTCTTGTCTCCACGTCGAGTCCATGTTTGTATATTCTAGTGAACTGACGAGCAACCGAGTGGAACCTAGAGATCTTGTGAGAATCCTAGTAGAATCTAGTAATCTTTTGATTTGAATAGTCTTTTATAAAATAAAAGATATTCTTGAAGTCAAACCGAATCGTGCATCTGAGTTCTTGTGAGTCCTTCGTGTCATTGATGGCCATTAGTCAAACTCTTTTTTTGTCTTTTTGGATTTTAAAACAGACATTAAAGGTCTGAGGTTTGTGAACAGCAGCACTTTGATCAGGAGGAGGCTTGGTTTGTGGTAGAGTTTGTCACATCGAAGATGGTATCATCAGCTTAGGGTTAGGGTTAGTGAGATCCTTTGTCTACCATCTGATAGCTTCATTTGGGAATATACTATATATTACATACATATATAATTCAAGCAAGCTGTGGATACATTTCACTAAATGAGACCTCCTTCTCCTGTCACATCATAATTCTGAAATCAAACAGCAAGCGAGACGAGATCTTTCTGTGTTAGTGTGTGTGTGTGTGTGTGTGTGTGTGTGTGTGTGTGTGTGTGTGTGTGTGTGTGTGTGTGTGTGTGTGTGTGTGTGTGTGTGTGTGTGTGTGTGAGAGAGGTACAGCAGATCAGTTTGTAGCTATCTGTGAAAACCAGTCCATCAGTCAGACTCAACTCTCCTCCTTAGGGACAGTCTGGGCTGTGTGTGTGTGTGTGTGTGTGTGTGTGTGTGTGTTGCGTGTGTTGCGTGTGTTGCATGTTAAAAGGACTGACATGTGTTATTCCGCTCAAGTGTGGGTGTGAATATACATATGATCGGTGTAATGTGAATATCAGGAGAGATGGAGTGTATTATGTTGACATCAGGGTGCCCCACTGCTGTCTCTTATTAAAACACATCATGCTAGAGGAAACCACACAACATCTGGAGAAGTCATCACACACACACACACACACGCGCACACACACACACACAAACACACACACACACACACACACACACACACACACACACACACACACACACACACACAAACACACACACACACACACCAGGGTCCATATGTAAAGTCCATAAAAACCTGAAGGCGTCTGTATTCATTTATATTCTAAGCTTTTGCACGAAGAACACGTGAGGATTGTATGCAGTTGTGGAATTGTAGTTTAGTATTTTCGTTTCCTGCCACTTCATACTTCAACTCCACTCCATTCAAAGGGAGACATTGCACCTTTTACTTTATGTTGGGAAAATACAGAATGTCCTCTTCCATGACACTGTTCAGGAACTAGTTGTACCAAATGCTCTGTATGTGATGACTACCTCCATTCTTGAGAGGATAATAAATACATGGATCCTGAGATTGAAGCTCAAGCCGGGGACCATTGAGATTTTTCTAACACTTTACCGAATGTATTTTACAGCTTACAGCCTGGTGATTCTTACTTCATTATACATTCATGTGACTCTTACTTGTTACAGAGTATTTGTACAGTGTAATAAAGGTACTTTTACTTGGGTAAAAGATCTGAGTACTTCCTCCACGACTGGATATGTGTTTCCTACGTCTAGCAGTGGCAGCAGTAGCCACATGTTGTCACAGTGATTTACTGCAAGGTAATTTGGGAGGGGGTTTAGAGAGGCCCAAGGATGTTGAGAGGCAGAAAAGGTCAGAAGGTTTGTAAACCTACACTCAGCTGACTGTGAATCAGACGAGAAGCAGCCATTTATCAGTGGCTCCAGACTTTTGGCAGACATATTCCACAGGAGCTTTGTGTGTGACAGCAGGTGTTGAGGATCATGATGTTTGCTCTAAGCCTTTCACTCACAGGCTTTTGGACATTGAATCATTGCAGCAACACAATAAATAATGAAAATCTGATTTGACAAAGTAGAAAGTAGAAGTGAATGGACTACATGCAATTAAAGAAGGAGAGGACTCTTTAAAGTGGAGACACTACATACTGATATACACCTGAACATCAGCAGGAGAGGACTCTTTAAAGTAGAGACACTACACACTGATATACACCTGAACATCAGCAGGAGAGAACTCTTTAAAGTAGAGACACTACATACTGATATACACCTGAACATCAGCAGGAGAGGACTCTTTAAAGTAGAGACACTACATACTGTTATACACCTGAACATCAGCAGGAGAGGACTCTTTAAAGTAGAGACACTACATACTGATATACACCTGAACATCAGCAGGAGAGGACTCTTTAAAGTAGAGAC
This sequence comes from Trematomus bernacchii, assembly GCF_902827165.1. Taxonomy (NCBI): domain Eukaryota; kingdom Metazoa; phylum Chordata; class Actinopteri; order Perciformes; family Nototheniidae; genus Trematomus; species Trematomus bernacchii. The sequence goes on from NW_022987550.1 coordinate 1,705,546, forward strand.
ACTACATACTGTTATACACCTGAACATCAGCAGGAGAGGACTCTTTAAAGTAGAGACACTACATACTGATATACACCTGAACATCAGCAGGAGAGGACTCTTTAAAGTAGAGACACTACATACTGATATACACCTGAACATCAGCAGGATAGGACTCTTTAAAGTAGAGACACTACATACTGATATACACCTGAACATCAGCAGGAGAGGACTCTTTAAAGTAGAGACACTACATACTGATATACACCTGAACATCAGCAGGAGAGGACTCTTTAAAGTAAACTGAACTTCCTGTACATTCAGTCTGTTTCTGTCGTGCTTTTGGGTTCAATTTTGTACCAATGAACTTTACAGACCCACCGTTATACGAGAGGTAAACTATCTGCAAGTGTAGTGTAACCTTGTTTCTCTAACTGTGACACAGCTGCAGGTCTGTAACTACTCTAAAGCAAATAGGTGTGAAAACACCCTCAGAGGTAACAGAGGAACCGAGACCCTGCCTGCACCTGGGGGTGTCTCAGACTTTGATGAAAGACAGGAGGGAGCGAGAAGAATAGATGAGATGAACGAAGGGAAGGTGCAGCGAGGCAAGTAAGTGGAGTATATTGAGCAGAGGAAAGGGGAAAGTGAGGAGGATGAGAGAGGGCATGGGATGGAAGAGTGTGTGTGTGGCAATGAGAGGATATATGGGATGGAAATACATAAATGAAAATAAACGGGCTCAGAAATGGGGAAAAGTACATGAACGGAGGGTGGTGATGTGTTAGAGAAACAGAAAGCTAGTGAGACCGACTCTGTGTGTGATAGATAGAGGGCAGAGAGAGATAGTGTGTGTGTGTGTGTGTGTGTGTGTGTGTGTGTGTGTGTGTGTGTGGTGTGTGTGTGTGTGTGTGTGTGTGTGTGTGTGTGTGTGTGTGTGTGTGTGTGTGTGTGTGAGAGAGGTTTATCCAGAACTGTGTTTATCCTTTCTGCTCACTTGGGGAAAGAGGGGACTGCTGCCCTCACTCAACACAACAGATAGGCAGCTATCAGCTCCCAGAGTGTGTGTGTGTGTGTGTGTGTGTGTGTGTGTGTGTGTGTGTGTGTGTGTGTGTGTGTGTGTATGTGTGTGTGTGTGTGTGTGTGTGTGTGTGTGTGTGGCAGTGACTCTGAGCTTGTCTGTGTTTATGTGCTTTCCAATACCAAATACATGTATCAGACTGCAGTGAATAGCAGCCGTGGATCGATCTGGTCAAGTGTGTGTCTCTGAGTTTTGGCTGAAAGCTGCTGGCAAGCTGACCACTAAATAAATGTCAGCGTAGTAAGTTAAGCGTTGTTTATACAGGGGAGTGTCATTGGGATAAGGTTGTTTCTTTCACAAGCAAGACTCGGACACAACATAGACATATCGCCACAAGACAAAAACACACTTATTGAATCAGTCAATCAAAGAGAAACTCCCTCTGGAGGGAAAACAGGGATTGTAGCATTTGCAGACCATTTACATGCACTAAAACATATAGAACACTCTACAGGGAAGGGAGAGTCTGTAAATAGCAATAATGATCCTTCTGAAATCTAAGGCTTCATTTAAATGAATTGGGAATCTGTTTTCCAGAAATACTTGACTTAAATCGGAACGTCTAATGCAGGGGTCTCCAACCTTTCTTCATCTGAGAGCTACTTTCAAAAAATGAAAGTGGCCAAGAGCTACTTGCATCACATCGCTTACATTTATTCACATAGCCCTCATCAGTTGAATTAAGCTATACTTTTGTACACGTGTGAAATTGCAATACCTAAAGCTTATCAAAAATCTTAACTTCACATCAAGGTCCAAGAAAACGAAGATTTCTCACATATTATTATG
>NW_022987550.1:1712394-1787394 GCF_902827165.1 Trematomus bernacchii
GGGAGATTCATGTGATTGGTTGATCGCAAAAAAATCCCCAAGCCTCAGATACTGTACGCCCACCTCCAAGATTTTTTTAACGCTGCTGTGGAGACGGTCCGTTATGGTTTAGCAGTTTCATCTATCATGTACCTTGTGAGAATTGAGTCTTTATACCTCTTTTTGAATAGTTTAATGTTTGGACATCCCTTTAGCTCCTCACTCAAATTGTTCCAGATCTTCACCCCACAAACAGACACACAAAAACGTCTCTTTGTTGTGCGCACCCTAACATTAGTGAATATAAATGAACCCCGTAAATAATAATTCCCTTGTCTTTCATTGAACAATATCTGAATATTCCCAGGTAATTCAACGTTTTTTGCCTTAAACATGATTTGTGCGATTTGGAATTCAACAAGATCTGACAGTTTTAATAATTTTAGCTCTAAGAATAATGGGTTTGTATGATCCCTATAGCCGACATTAAACATTAAATAATCAGTTGCATTCATTTCTTATGATCTGCAGAGTCATTTCTTATGATTACATTTTCCCACAGGCCAACAACAGCTTCAAAAAAACTATTTCCCTCAAAGAACAAACCAAACATGCCCTGTTGTCGTGAGAGAAAAAGCACAGAAGGAAACATCCATGTAAACTCAGTGTGCTGCTCTGTGATGCTAGTTCAAGCCAGATACTTGGCATCTCATCTTGGGTGCAAGGTCATCAATGTTTGGGGTCAGGCTCTGAGCTGAGGAGACCCTCAGGATGGAGTGAAGGTGTGCGTGCAATATACCGGCGGGCCAGATCTAATAGCAATTAGAAATGATCCTGCGGGCTGAAATTAAATCCACCACGTGCCTGATTTGGCCCCCGGGCCTTGAGTTTGACACATGTGATCTACAACATAGGTAGTCCAGATGCTAGAGAATGCATGTGTCTATAAATAATAATAGGATGAATCCAGGTGGATGTCAACAATCCTGTGGGAGCCATCAGAGTACATTTAATGTGTGACTTTTCAAATTAAGATTTTTTTACTGTTTTTCAAAGATTATAATCTTTATTTAGATACATAAATCCAACGCTATATGTAAGTACACCATACATAAGGAGAGGGTAAGTACATGCATTGTCTGCAAATTGTATTATTGTCATTTGTTGTGTATGTTCTGCTTCTCACATGTGAAGATTTTCAGATTTTCCATGATATTTTATTTTTCTACAGTTAGTCCATTTACTGTTAATATTTTAATAATGTTTTTTCTGATCATACTTACTTAAATCCTATTTTTAGGGCAATATTTTGACTTGTAATGCAGTATGTTTACAGTGTAGTAGGTGTTATTTAACTGTAGTACTATAAAGGATCTACGTATATTCTCCATCCTCGGAGAAGAGGAATATAAACCGTGTTTGTTGGCGGGTAAAGGTGTAGAGGATAGAAAATAAATAATACCACACAAAGAGATGAGACTACACACAGAGAGAGAGCAGAGAGAAATAAAACAGACACTCCACAAAAGCTGGAGCAATGACACACACACACACACACACACACACACACACACACACACACACACACACACACACACACACACACACACACACACACACACACACACACACACACACACACACACACACACACACACACACACACACACACACACACACACACACACACACACACACACACACACACACACACTCCCCGGGAGTCAGTTCGGTCTCTGAGGGTCAGCCATTTATCCTGTCCCATTACTGAGGACACTGCTGTGAAATTGTCCAATAAATCAGAGTCCTGGAGCAGCAGTGCTTCCTCTCTCACTTCCTCTCTCGCTTCCTCTCTTTACTTCCTCTCTGCTACTTCCTCTCTACTAGGTTGCGGTCGAATAGTCCAAAAATCAGCTCCTAAGTTCTAACCCTATCGTCTATTCCTTGACCTCGGAGTGAAACGTCATGGGGTTAAGGGATAGTGGATAGGAGAATTCAAAAGGATTTAGGAGAAGAGACTGCGGTAGAGAATCCGACTGCACTTTCACTATCCGACGTGTTTATGATGCGCCAGCGGAGGTCATAAATGTGCGTCTGCTGCTGTGGGGAAACTATGGAAACTACAGTTTTCTATACAGCGGACTACAACATGGATGTTTAATAAGAACGAGGGACTACTGTAAACTCATCTAGAGACTCTGCACCGTGCTCTGGTGCTGTTGTTTTATGCTTTATGAACGTGGACAACAGAGAAACATATTCTTCATGACCAAAGTTGGAATTGAAATAAAAAAGGAAAGTGAAACTTATGCTCGTCACCCTCTCCCTCCGGTCCACATTAATACAAATGATCCCAATACGTATGATTGTATGAAAAGATCTTAAAATCAATACAAATGTATTTATTATAAACGTTTCATTTAAAATGCACCGTAACTTTCATGATATCATTTCTCGTTCATAATCGGTTGTTTCCGTGAACGGCCGACTGTTGTGTGACGGCAAGGCAAATGCCGCGGCCGCAAGGCATTGTGGGGCAGCATTTTCTCCTCTCCTTTCGGTTAGGGAGGTCCAGTGGTTCCTAAGCTAAAGGAGGTTATAAAGGAAGTTTGAAACCTCCTTTCCTATCATCTAGAGAATTGGAACGGCACTTATCATGGCTGCCACTGAGGGACTTCCGGGTCATTTCACTCCGTTAGGAAGGTTCCTAAGCTAAACGGACTATTCGACCGCAACCACGGCCAAAGTCTCTCCACCGTAATTCTTTCAAAGAAGTCCAATGTATGGTGGCCCTGAAAGTCAAAACACACATTTTTTTTTTTTAAAAAACGTAATTATTTCACAACTCACAAAGACTTAGAAACCACAAAAAACATTTAACAAAATCAGTTCTTTTTGGAGTTATTGTGTTGTGTTTTGACCTTCAGAGCCACCATACCAACATTTATTTTGGCTCTTCAACATAAATCCCTTTGTTAACCAGTGTAAAGTCAGTTTGTTATTCCCCCTGTGACTAACAACGAACGAAAATATCATGCAAATCCATCGTGAAGTGTTTGAGATACCCCGCTCGACAGAGAAAAGCAGACAGAATAAAAAGCATAAACCCAATGCAACGTTAGCTGGCGCAGATAATAAACCATTACCACATTAACTTTGAAACAAGGGTATAATTACCATAAACAAACAAAACAGCCACTGAGAAGATTTGCAGCTGCAGTGCATTTCACATCGTGAGTCACCTGTGCAATTGCAATGGGGCGATGATGGATTTCTGGAAAAACAAGAAGCATTTTGATTTTGCCTGTAAGCCACCGTGTCATTAAAACAAACTTTAATCCACTTTAAGTGCACATTGTTTACCTTAGGTCAGGGTTTCAGCCGTGCATCGTTACACTTCTCAATTGTATTGGATGGATCGCCGGGGCATTAAGTTTTATACGCACAGCAAGAGGATGAATCCCCCTTTCTTCAGCTCAACAATGAGGTTAAAATGGGTGTTTTTTTTTTTTAAAGGAATGTTAGCTGGATTGCCACTGAAATTGATAGACTACTGATGATATCATTTAGCATGATTTATAATTAACTTAACTTTCATTTATGACTCCTGTGTACATAGTAACACACCACAAATACATATAAGAATATATGAGGTGCTTATTAAAGCTGTTTTTTTCCATATGCTCATATGAATTTGCCTTCACAGCTATAGTAAGCTTTACAAAAATTGTCTATGTACTTGTTTAAAATTGTAATGGTTCAGAGTAACAGAAACTTCAAGACCGAGATAAATCATTCTGTACTGTATTAACATCTTTATTTGCACAAAAAACGTATGCAAAAAACAAAATGGTAAATGTAGCCGTGCATAGTTATACTTCTTAAACTATATTGGATGAATTGAGTTAAGTCGTATCCGCGCATTAATGGTTGTAAGAGGATGAATCCCCCTTTTTTTCAGCATAAGAATGAGGTGAAAATGGGTGTTTTTTTTAAAGAAATGTTAGATGGATTGCCACTGAACTCGATAGACTACTGATGATATCATTTAGCATGATTTATAGTTAACTTAATTTAAATGTATGACTCCCGTGTACATGATATCACACCACAAATACATATAACATTAGATTAGGTGCTTATTAAAGCTGTTTGTTCCCCATATGCTCATATGCATTTGCCTTCAGAGCTATAGTAGGCTTCAGAAAATGAGTATGTTCCAATTGTAATGCATGAGATGAAATATTGATTCATGCCAGTAACATCTTTTATTTTAAGTGCCACAAAAAACTTCAGCAAAAAACTAAACAAAAACAAATGTGTGATAAACAGCGAAGTGGCTTCTGAATCAAATAGTCAAGGAAACTTTCTTTAGTGTGAAAGGAATACATATTAATATTTGTGAGCACTCTAGGGGTGTGTTTTCCTGAGGTTTTTTAACTATTGATGCCAAAGTTTGGCCAGGATTGTAGAGAAATTGGCAATCCAGTTGTGGCGTTCAGAAAACCTCCCAGGAGTCGTGACAGAAATGCAGGAAAAAGGATTGTTTTTCTGCCGCTGTCCTTCTTGCCTTTTTCAATCGTTAGCCGAGCAACTGCAAGGGAAGATAAGAGGGGAGCAACGAACTCTCAGACAGGACAGGAGGCCTCCATTTGGGGAGAAATATGGCTTTAATTCTCAAGAACACTAAAAACCGTGCAAAGTTTAGTACCTGCAATGCTTACCTTAACAAAAACCAAATGTAACTGCAACGTGAACACAGGCCATAACTCACCATTTGCACGGGTGAGGATCGGCGAAGTGTCCTCGCTTTCATCCTGCTCTTATAGACATATTTAATCCGGGCTCAATACACCTCACACTCTCAGATACAGTATCGCAGAGAAAGAGGAATACTCTGCTTCAGTGGCCGCTATTCATCTGATCAGGTAGGAACATGTTCATGATGCTTGACTGAGGTCACACTTTCAGAGCGGCGGCTCAGGAAAACACACGCTCATCCATTTCTCATCTTCCCCTTCTTCCCTCCACCTGTTAACCTCTTTTTGTGAAATCCAACGGTGTCTTTCTGCTCGGCTGAATACTGAGATGGGATCTGTGATGCGGCCCGGATCATATTCACAGGACGGGATTGTGACGGGAAGATGAGCGCGGTGAAGATGAGGGTGGTGAAGACGAGGGTGAAGGAATGCAGGTTTCTCAGTGGGGGAAGAAGTGAATGAATATCCAACACACACTTAAAGAGAAAAGACTGTGAAAGCGGCAACAAGTCCTCCAACTCATACGACCAAATAGGTCGATTGTTCAAGCGCTTATTACGACCTTTAATCACGTTTTAAATTTTTCGAGCTCTAGTGCTCCTGTTGACTGCAAATGCTTCAGAGGGTCGTATATTCACAAATAACCCTCTCTGGAACATCCTAAATGTTAGGATAGTTTGGCCATTAAAACGCTTTTTGATTAGATTTCTACCGAGAAGTGTATATTGTACTTTTAGAATCCACGTCCAGTGGATGTGTAGGATCTATAGTTTGATAGATATTAGGAAGATTATTTGAGGTCTCGCCAGGAGAACGTGTATGTCTTTCCCCCTATGTAAAGTTAGGGTCAACCCTCACGGGGTGAAAACAGTATTTCCGGTCTCGAAGTTTTCATAATAAAACCGTATTCCCCTCACTGTCAAATGATTTTAAAGCTATATCTGCAGTACCTATTTCCCATAGGTTTTTACATTTCAATTCTGAGAGACACGTTTCTTTTTTCAGAGGTTTTGATAGGCTAAAACATCGAACTACCCATAATCCTCAGCTATCATTGAAGCTCGGTGATTGGAGGTTTTAGCCGCAATGCACATTGGGATATGGTGTTTATGCAATGTGAAATCCGAAAACATAAACAAATAAAATAATAATACTTTATTCTCGCTATCTCCGACTCTGGAAGCGAATCATCGTCCACGGGGAAAGAAGCCTGCCTCATATCCGAAACATAGGCTAGCTCAGAGCATGGCTCAGACGCCACTGGATAGTAGTCCAGTTTTGGATAGCGTGCCGTGGATTCATTCCATTTCAAAGAGCTTGGCGTAACCTTGGCGCCCTGCCACTCCAACGTCCAATCACAGAGCTTGAGGACTAATCACGGGGTTTGTCAAGCACAGTGTATGTTGTAGTACGAAACGATAGCTGATGATTATGGGTAGTGTAGTGTTAGTATTTGTTTCTCCGAATCGAAGGTTAAAAACTCAAATGCATTGTACACAATTTAAACCAATAAATATTGTGTAATTAACAAGGATAAACTGATGTTTTTTAGTGGATGAGTAATGCAGATATCACTGTGTAATCATTTGACAGTGAGGGGAATACTTTTTTTTTTATTATGAAAACTTTGAGACCGGAAACACTGTTTTCACCCCGTGAGGGTTGACGCCAACTTTACATGGACGCTGCGGAAAGACGTAGTATACACATTCTCCTGGCGAGACCTCAAATAATCTTCGTAATATCTATCAAACTATAGATCCTACACATCCACTGGACGTGGATTCTAAAAGTACAAAATACACTTCTCGCTAGAAATCAAATCAAAAAGCATTTTAATGGCCAAACTATCCTACATTTTAGGATTTTCCAGAGAGGGTTATTTGTGAATATATGACCCTCCGGAACGTTTGCAATCAACGGGAGCATATGCCGCAAATTGTTGTTTCTTACACGACCACTAGAGGTGCTAAACTTTAAAACCTGACTATAGGTCGTAACAAGCTGCTGAACAATCAACCTATTTGTTCGTTTTTTGGAGGAGGACAGGCTGGAAAGCGGATTGAAACCCTTTGTATGGTAACAGTAATATGCTATATGCCTTAATAGCTAATCTGGTTTTGACAATATCACATCAGCTTAGTATTGTTTCTCCACGGTGTGAGAGGAAGTACTATAAAATAGAGATATGACACTTTACAAATATTGAAGTAAAAGTATCTACTGCTCCTAGGATGGGTCAACGGGGAGTGGGCAGCGACATTTATCTACCCTTCAATAGTGTTTTATTATTTACACACACACACACACACACACACACACACACACACACACACACACACACACACACACACACACACACACACACACACACACACACACACACACACACACACACACACACACACACACTTAAACTATAATCAGCAAATTGTTGTAGAAGTATTAAAAGGTACCGATGCAGAAAAATCGTAAAATATCAATAAATAAATAAAATTATCTCTTAACTGGATAGTTGATTATTGACATAGCTGTTCGTGTACACACTGTTGCCTAATTTCTAAATATTTTATAAACTTCGGTTTTTATGCCAAACTGGTAATCAAGGCTTTAAAATAAATGCAGATAAATTGTATCAGGGTTGAATTATACAGTCAAGTGGCATGAAAAACTACTTAAGGTACTATTAAGTACTATATTATTATAGTATTATATCATCCTGTTTTTATCACTAACAAACACATGTAAGTAGCTAATTTTGGAGACTTCAGAAAATACACATTTTATTTGAAGTAACATAAGATAAGATAAGATTTACTTTATTAATCCCAATTTGGAAACATTTTTTGTTAGAAGAGTAGAAATAAACAATTCTGAAATATAAACATCTCAAAATGGAAATGGAAAGCAGCATTAGAGAGTAAGAAAAACATACAGATGACCGTGAAGATACTGTCTGACAAATAAAAACACTATTGAACGGCCAGTTTTCTGTTAACACAATATACACAATATGAGCAGGATATTATTTACATCAAGTGTGAATGGAATGGAATAAAGCAAAGCACTGCATCAAAGCACAATTAATTATAAGCATATTTGTGTTTAATATGTAAAAAGGGACTAGTAGCTATGAGTGTGAAATATGTAGTGGAGGTAAAAGTATGATATTTGCTTTATGAGAATAAATTAAATGGAGATACAATGATGTCAAGTTTACCTAATAACATCCCCACTGTTTTCCCAGAGCTTTATTCTTGTCATATTCTGATTTGTATCCCAGTTATTCAAGGCTTTGTATTCATCAGCTCTTTAATGAACGAATCATCAATCACGCTGCATCATATCCATCATGAGTTCGACCACACTGACTCACTGAAGTCTGTTTTTTAATAAAAGTCTAATATTGACTGGATATATTGGTTTCTTGTTCCCTCGATGAAAGGAGAACAACATTTTGAAAACAACCTCTCAGTGTTTGTGATGCAAGATGAGAAGAGGGAGAGGAAGGAGTGAAAAGATCCTTTACTTACGGAAAAGAAGAAATAATATGGTTTTAAAATACTCCATTACAAGTAAAAGTCATGTATTGTAAATGTTATTAAGTAGGAGTACAGAAGTAGTATCAGCAAAGTATAGTTAAGGTATCAAAAGAAAAAGTACTCAGTATTCACAATGGCTCTTTTCACATTATTGAGGAATTGTATGATTGGGTGTTTATAACCAACACAAACATGTCATATGGTTTTATTGTTTGTCAAAGTTGAGCCAATTTGACTTTCCTTTTTTAAATTCCTGGCTCGGATTATCGTTAAATTACTGCATCATATCAGCATCTCATGTGTTTTTATTTGGAGAAAGTACCTGCTATGAGTGTTGAATACATGTAGTGGAGAAGTAGCATATAATGGAAATACTCAAGTACAGTAAAGTACAGTAAGTATGTCAAAATAGTACTTTTCCTATAAAGGAACTACAGCACGGTCACATGACTTCACGTCAACACCGCTAAGCTAAAGGTGGCTAATGTTGGGCTATAAAGGAACTACAGCACGTCACATGACTTCACGTCACCACCGCTAAGCTAAAGGTGGCTAATGTTGGGCTATAAAGGAACTATAGCACGGTCACATGACTTCACGTCACCACTGCTAAGCTAAAGGTGGCTAATGTTGGGCTATAAAGGAACTACAGCACGGTCACATGACTTCACGTCACCACCGCTAAGCTAAAGGTGGCTAATGTTGGGCTATAAAGGAACTACAGCACGGTCACATGACTTCACGTCACCACCGCTAAGCTAAAGGCGGCTAATGTTGGGCGTGATGACGTTTAGTCGTCTCATTCAGACACTTGTTAGCAAACACTGTTTTTAAATTCACCAGTGGGGTATTTACTGATGTATTTATGTCGTAGAACAACATTTTAAAATCTCTTCAGCTTGTGTTAACCACAGACCTTATTTAAGGCATCTAACGGAAAACATATTTTAAAAAAACATTGACAAGGGAACATACAATGCTCAAATACTAATTTCTGGGTCTTAGGAGTCATTCCTGCACCACACCATAGGACAAATACAAAATAACATATCGCAAAAGAGTGGGATAAGAAAAGTGGGATAAGAAGAGTGGGAGAGAAGAAGAAGAAAATGGGAAAGAAACAAGACAGAAATTGTGAGCGAGGGGCAGCATTGAATGCCTAATGGAGAGTATAGAGTGTATTGATCCACTCAGCATCGCAGGCTGTTTCATTTGGTCATTCAATTATTCGGTCATTTGGTTGATGTTGTTTCCCCCTGCGAGTATCCTCAGGTAAAGCTCAGAAGCAGCATGGGTCTGCTCACTGGAGAAATGGAAAGCTTTAGCAGCTTTAGATGTGTCTTTATACTCCAGTCCCCAAATCGCTCCAATTTAGAGCTTGTCACATTTTCTCTGCTTCAAACATTTTTCATTTGTGTCTCCCATTTTCGGGCTTCTCGCATTCATGTTACTGGAAAATGAGCAAGCATCAGTGGTGAATTGAAAATATGGAGATCAAACTCCAGCCCAGAATCCAGTAAATAAAAGCTTTCTAATCCTGCCCTTTCCCAAAACTACAGCTGCACTGTAAAAGGATCTATAAAAGTACCAGAAAAATACTTAAATGGACATTTTCTTCATCACCATGAACACACACTGGATGTTAATCGGTCCTGCTGCCACTAATACTCAAAAAAACAAATGTTTATGACTTAAAATAGTGCCCAACAAATGCAGTATTTCCTTAAATTAACGTTTGCTAAAAGTAGCAATCCTTGCTTTTATAGGAAATAACTGCGTAATGTTAATGTTTGTGATTATTTTTGTCTTCTGAGACAGACTAATGGATTGTTGTCTTGTCGTGGTAAATGTTGACAGGGGACATATTTGTTTGTTGTCAGTGTCTAGTTTCAATAAAACCGTTTTTTGTTCATATATTCTTATTTTGAAGTTCTCAAACAACTTCCTGTCTTTTCCTGTCTATTTGTGATGTGAGGGGTTTCCAATTGAAGGAGTGCGAAAATAATAATCGGACCCTAACGGACCGTCTCCACAGCAGCGTTAAAAAAATCTTGGAGGTGGGCGTATCTGAAGCTTGGGGATTTTTTGCGAACAACCAATCACATGAATCTCCCGCCCGCGACATACGAAGCAAAAAAGCCCGAAGTAAACTGGATATAAACTCCCCAAAACAGGCGAAAACATACCACTGTCTCTGCCACCTCCCTCCATGCCTGGCTCCTCCGGTTTATATCCCGGTAGGTCTGGTCATAAAGCACCGGGTGATTGATTCGCTACCGCTAATTTCTCCTCCATTTTTTGGAATATGAGGAAATGACCTGCAGTATGTCTCTCCCAGCATACACGCCGTTTGATTGGCTAGAGCTTGAACGGTCAGATTTGCGTACACGGGATTTGATTGGCTGCCGCTTCCACCTCAGCTTCAAAAGTTGAACATTGTTCAACTTTGAATCCTCAAAATCCTCAAAATCTCCGCTCGCCTGCCCACAATGCATTTCGGCGAAAAGTGAGGGAAAGTGACGTCACCCCATTCAAAGTGAATGGGCAGAAGCGTTTCAAGATTTTTTAACGCTGCTGTGGAGACGGCCCGTAACCCAATGGCAAACCAAAAGCGGGCTTTATCAAAATAAATGTGTGTGTGTTACAAATAAACACTAAATTGTATTTAGACCAAAACTTTCATCAACATATGTAGTTGTTGTCAGTGTTTAGTTTCAATAACACTTGTTAATATGGACCATCTAAACTGTCATGATCCCTGTTTTTTTGTTTATTTAGTTTTTAGTCTATGTACTGTTTTATTTTGAAGTTCTCAATGTCATGTATTTTATTACTTCCTGTCTTTGTTTGTTTTCCCGCCTTTTTTTATTGTTGTCCTGGCCTTATTGGTTGCATCTGTTCCCCAGCAGCCCTGCAACCACCTGACCTTCATCCCCTCGTCAGCTCAGCTTGTATTTAAGTCCTGGTTTCTGGTTGTTCTTGGGGTCCTTCTCAGGTCGATTAAATGGAATCCTTGCGTCCCTCACTTGCGTCGTTTCCCTGCGTTTAGTCCCTCCCACCAGGGAAGCATGGAGAGACGCAAGGAAACCACGAGAAGCAGGGAAATGAGTTTTAAGAGCAATGGGACGTCCTTTCCTCCGGAGCGTCACGTGAAGCGACGTCCGTTTGTGATGACGCTGCACAGCTGTTCGTCTGACAGCAGCTCTGTCCCGTTATTTTCACAAACACCCCCACCTCTGTTAGTACACATTACTGACACAAACATTTGTATCATCTGTTGTAGACCTAAATACATTAAATAAAATAAGAACTCATTCTCAAAAAAGATAAACGCCATTCTTAAAATGTATAAACGAACAATAGTTGGATTAATATTGATTAGAGTGCACAATAGAAATAAAATAATTCAGAGAAGAAAAAGAGATATGTTATCTATCAAAACCCAGTTAGATTAACATTAATTGGATTGCACACTTAGTTTGTGTGGATATGTAGCAAATTAACATGTTAAATAGCACTTAATGACTGACTGAATGGAAATGACAATAAATGAAAATGTAAAACGAAAAAGCGATCATGAAAATGTTTCCAATAAATGAATAAAATAATTTTTGACCACTTTGTTGTTCAGATATATCACATATTTGTAACTGAATGATGCATTCATTGAAACAAAACACAGTATAAACTGAGGAGTGAGTCCCGTGAGTTTCATGTGTTTTCTTCACTCCGCTGGGAAACTCTGCTCTCATGTCAAGAAGCATCAAATCAGTGCAGGCGCTGCATCGTCCAATCAGTGAGCGATACACAGTAAGGGGGCGGGGAGAGTATCTGAGGATTTCACCGGAGGATGGTCTGGTGGTTCCTCAGTTATCGCTCCTCCATTATCGCTCCTCGCTCCTCGATCCTCGGTCCTCCGGCAGAAATAAGAGCCATGGGACGCTACTCAAGATGGCGCAGACAAATCAACTTCCGGTGATACCGAGGAACGAGGACCGAGGAAATGAAAATAGTCGACCTGAGAAGGACCCTTGGTTGAATTCTCGTCTGTTTTATATCAGGATGGCAGAGATGGCAAAAGTACACACATGCTTTACTCAAGTAGAAGTACAGATACTTATTAAAAAATACTCTGGTGAAAGTAGAAGTACTGACTAAACTTCTTTACTCAAGTAAAAGTAAAGAGGCTTTGAAATGTACTTCAGTAAAAAGTACCCATAACTAGCAGCTGTTTTAAAGAGTACCTGACCTCCCTTTATATTAATAGAACAATAATGTCATTGTTAGCTAATGAATGTTTCCATGCTGAACAACAGCAACATGACAACGTTTTCATTGGTCCCTCTTCTTTAGAGAAGACCAGGAAATGATGGATACACGGATCGTGTTCAAATCAATAGGCACGCAATGACTCTAAATAATATTGATCACGCCACCAAACACACATTCAAACTAAAGGAACCAGCCTGTTTGGAAAATGTAAGAAGTAAAAGTAAAAAGTCGTCAGAAAAATAAGTAGTGGAATAAAGTACTGATACCAGAAAAATGTACTTAAGTACAGTAACAAAGTATTTGTACTCCACTACTTCCCACCTCTGCTGGACGGTCTGTAATCTTAATTGTTATCTGCCATCATACCATGGTTTGCATTAAAAGCAGAACTCACCTTAATGATGCCGTCCCCAACTTTCCCTTTTCCCCCAAACACTGCCTCACTCCTTTGACCTTGAAGACGCATGCTATCGCAGCGGTTAGCTCGATCCTGTTGTCATTTGTCATTATCTTCACATTAGTCCTGGGAGATTTGTGGACTGACCCCTCGTCAAATCATTTACTGCAATAAATCAATTTATCCTGACACACGCAGTATATTAATCAGTCGGCTTGGCTGGCTTAATGGTTCAATCAGTGGCAGAGGATAAAAGAGAGCGAATTACTGCGACTTAGGGGGGGTCACGGGAGAAAAATACTATCCTCTCGTAACCGAAGATCTACCACTGGTTCTGGTTTATCTTCAATTACAACCTGACATGAGAGGAAGTCGGGGAGGGCAGGAAATACACTCTAATTTCTCCAATATCTCAATATAAACTCTTTTTTTTGGAGACTGTGTAACAATCACTTTTATGTATTTCATATGCAAAAACGTATTTATCTCCGATTCTAACGTTAGTTTTAAAGAGCCCCATAAAGCTCAGATTATAACTCTAAACCTGGATGTAGGGATGGGGGAAGGGAGGGAAGGAGGGATAAGGGATGGGAGGGAAGGAGGGATGAGGGAAGGGAGGGATGAGGGTAAAGGGATGAGGGGAGGGAGAGAAGGGAGGGATGAGGGAAGGGAAGGGATGAGGGAAGGGAGGGATGAGGGAAGGGATGAGGGAAGGGAGGGATGACGGGATGTAGGGATAAAGGAAGAGGGAAGGGAGGGATGAGGGAAGGAAGGGATGAGGGATGAAGGGATGAGGGATGAATGGATGTAGAGGTGTATCGTTAAAGGGGGTTGATGGGTGGAGGGATGAAAGGGTGTGGCTGAGTATGAGTAGAAGGGAGAGGGAGGGCGGGTTGAGAGAAGGGAGAGGGAGGGCGGGTTGAGAGAAGGGAGAGGGAGGGCGAGTTGAGAGAATGGAGACAAGCGATGGATATAAATAGAGATGGCCGTGATTAGAGAAGGGGTCGAGGCGTGGCCATGCTCCTGAACATAGGATAACAAATTCACTTCATTTAAGGAAAAGTAGCCATAACTACCAACAGTTTTATTGAGTAACTGACCTCACTTTATATTAATAGAACGTTAAAGACCTTCTATTTCAAATTGTAATGATGTCATTGTTAGCTAATGAATGTTTCAACACTGAACAATAACCATTTAGAACACAAGCAACGAAAAACTGTCCTCCCTCTCTGTGTCCTCTCATCAGTGTCTACTTCTTCTTGACACAAACAAACATGGCCGAGTTGATTGTTGGCAAGTAAACAAAGTCCTGTGGTATCACATTGGCTCGCACGATGCCCCATCACGGGCCGTTAATTCTCTGAATGATGGCGTCGTTTAGCGCCGTCCATCCATCCTCCGAACATCCGTAACTTCTGCCTCCATCTGTCCGGCTCTTCCTCCATTCTTCTTCCCCTCCCTCTGTTCTCTGTCCTCTCACTTTCAAAGGTTTTATTGTCATAAGCACAAAGCTACAGTGTAGAAATGGTAATGAAATTCTTCTGACCTGAGCTCCTCCAACAATGCAACATATATAATAAAATACAAAATACAAAATAAAAAGTAGTGCCTTAATGCAGTTTTTGGTAATAATTACATTATTCATGCAACAAATTGTTCTTTTTATTTCAGTTCTTAACATTTGTGGGTATTTGTTTTAGCAAAAGGATTGTTTTCAGTAACTTTACTTAAGTTGATTTACTTACATTCCTGTTATCTTTGGCCCAGGCTACAGTAAGGTTTTGGCTGCAACACTATCGCACATTGCCTTATCATAGATATATTAGTTTGGAGGGGGGTCAAAGCACAGAGTTTGGGTTGCACAACCCAAAAAAACATTGTGACATCATAAAGTGACCAAAATCTGACCAGCTCCTTTTCAGACAGGTTTTTATAAAGATGGATCAGGGAAAAAAGGAGAGGGGGTCTTTGTTCCGGAGACTTTCAGAGTCTCTAAACACATATGCATGTCGAAAATACATGAACAAGTAGATTTAGCATATTAGGGGACTTCTCTCTTGTTTTTATTTGCATTACATTTGATATTGAGGTAATCCAAACGTAACAGACTGTAATCAGGTTACTTTTATATTTTGATACTCAGATAAGGTTACTGATTACATCTTTGGACATGCACCTACCGTATTGACCCGAATATAAGACAGGTATTTTTTCCTAGAAACAAATCTGAAAAAGAGGGGTCGTCTTATATTCGGGGTCGAGACTTTTCGATGTAATTACAGTCGCAACAACATATCGCGCCAAACGAGTGTTCCCCAAGCGAGACACCGTCTTAAAGTACGGTAACAGTACGCAGCAACAGGAGAGAAAGAGATGGAGAGACATAGAGACCAACTCCAACAAAGTGGAGGCAAGTTAATAAACGAGAGAGGAGAAGTTTTGATGCCAATTTTAAGTTAATGGTGATCAACGAAGCAGAGTCATCAAAGAACTGTCGAGCAGCAAAGAAATATGGTGTTTCTGAGTCAGTGGTCGCGTTAACCGAATATTTTCCGTCTATGACAGGATTTTTTTTAACAATGACGGAAAAATCTGAAAGCAGTCCGTCATTTTGACAGATTAGAACAAACTCAGAACAGCGCCAAAGTTTCCCCGCAGCGAGGCGGTTATGCATGCCCGCCAATAAGGAGATGATATCGTTTCCAAACCGTACTTTGCCGTACAAATCATTGAAATGTCTGTGAGTTTTTGCTTTACGCTGTGGCGCGCTCCCGCGAGGTGTAGTGGACATGCATAACACGGCGCTAACAGTTCACGAGCGTGCGCAAAATGTAAACATTCAGCGAAAAGCACTCCACGGTCAGTTAAGGGGCAGCTTCCCGAAAAAAAAGTATTTTTCCAAAATCAGTCTTGAAAAAGAGGGGTCGTCTTATACTCGTGTCCATACGGTAGTTATTGTAACAGATTGCATTTTTAAAGTAACCCTCCATGTTTCCTCCTCACCTCACCTTGCCTCTGATGCCTCTTTTGAAAGAACATCCATAACATTCATCTGTTTGCAATATAGACTATTCTGCACTATTATATTATATTTTATTTCATTTACTTGCACTTTTATCTGTTTTATTGTGTTGCACTGTTGGAGGAGCCTGTGACCTAAGATGTTCATTGTCATCTGTAGCTATGTACAAATGACAATAAAAGCCTTCAATCCTTGAATATTCTCCTCTCCTTGTTTTACCCCCTCCTTCTTCCACTGTGCATCCTTCCTTCTCCTCCTCTCTTGTTACTCTTCTCTAGCTGTTGGCCGAGCATCTCGTAGACGAGTAGAAAGCCCCTCAGTCTTTCTTTGTGTACAACAAGCCGTCTCCACACTAATCTCTGGCTCCACAGAGAGCCGTTAACAACACATGCCTGCATGAGTAGAGGAGATTACACTCACATTAACACTGGAGCTAAGACACTGGCTGGCGTTCAACGCGAAGCTAACAGCCAGTCTCCATCCCAAAGCTACTGTATTCATCAGTGCGTTGTCTCAGAACGGGCTGCAGGTGAGAAGGTGTGCAAATTACAAATGTTGGAAACGCTGAACGGGGCTTCGTTGGCATTAATGTTTGAAGAGTGCTGAGAATGAATATTTCACTTCTTCCTTCTTTGTATGTGTTGAACCTTAGACACTCAAGACATAACAAGATATAACAAAATAGAAACACAGACACAATGCTGATTGAAGAAATGATTATATTGTTGTACAACAGTATAAGAGACAGAACACTTGCGTCAAGTCCACCAAGAGTACATGTGTCTGTCTATAGAATAACAGAATCTCACAGGTTTTAAACACTTGTTTTCAGTTTACACAGCACTACACCTTTGGTTTGGACACTATATAATCACATGTTACAAGACCTTATGCTAAATAACACGGTGAAAACAGACATGTGCACATTCATGGTACAAAAGTCTCTTAAAATAAACTAAAGGATGAAACTCACGAGCATGGCTTACAACACATGATCTTATAATATAGATTATTTCTACAATATCATTTCCAGTTATGACACGTATATATTCATATACACAGGTCGTGATCCTGAGTCATGGATCCTGATTCCTTGATCCTGAGTCGTGTGGTCTGGCCTGATGCTCACCTAACAATTTCTTTAATTGCTCCCACAGTAAATGAATGTTTCACTATTTTCTTTTTTGTGAATGTTGAGGAACTGAAAGGAGTTCGGATGTTAGGTCATTTCCAGTTATGACGGCCAAAGCTTTAGCCGCTTTCACACCAAGTACTTTGCCGTACTTAGTTCCCAGCACTTAGTTCCCAGCACTTAGTTCCCAGCACTTAGTTCCCAGCACTTAGTTCCCCCATGGAACTAAGAGCCGATCGCGTTCACACCGGAATAAGTTCCCTGAGGGAAGATTACGCAAATGAAGCCGCTGACGTCACTTCTTCTTCTGCTTTGGGTTTACTGGCAGGCCGCAAACCACTTCACGGCGTATACTGCCACCCGAAGTCCCCGGCCGGAAGTCCCCGGAGTTGGGGACTGGCTTCAGTAGAAGCTGCTGGGACTCCCAGCAGCTTCTACTGAAGCCTTCCCAGTAAATCGCCAGAACGCCGACACCTCCTCATCTCCACCGCTCCCATGTTTTTTTTTGTGTTGCCATAAGTTATTCTCTCTGCGTTGGTGCGTGGGGCTAATGCTAATGCTAATAATGCTAATGCCAGCAAATACAATGGCGGCTTCAAAAAACGTTTCAGAGTTTTACGGGGCGTGGTTTGCAATTCGCCCAGCAAATCAGAAATTGGTACTTTTTTCTCCCCAGGATAGTCCCACCTCTCTAGCAGGCACTAAAAATGGGGTTCTCTTTTTGGTGTGAACGCAAAACTCCGGGCACTATCGGAACTAAACGTGAAAAGTACAGGTAAAAGTACTCCGGTGTGAAAGCGCCTTTTGTTTGTTTTCAAAGACGCCTCTGGTTCAAAGAGAGAACTTTTATGAGTTAGGCTGAAAAAATAAGACTCTAAGATAGAACAAAACATGTAGTCTGGGACATAAAATATAGATGGTTTTTTTGGGTAAAATCAGCCAAAAACAGAAATGATAAGCCTTTAGCCAAGGAACCGTTTAAAGAACAGATAGGAATCAACACGCAGACGCAGACAATCTTTGAAAGGATTGCTTTTCTTTCGCAGATAATGGATTTTTCAACACTTCTGCTATTTTCTCAAATATTTCTTTCTGTATTTATTGGAATGAAAATATGTTTCAAACCTCAGCAGCGGTATAACGTTTACAATTTCTGTTTGGCTTGAACAGAGATAACAGAGACGGCCATTTAAGCATCAACAGAATACGATGTGTCGCCTAAAAATCTATACATCTTTGGTTTGCATCTCAGCAGAGAACAGTGGCCATTTTCCCTCTCATTTTCTGTAGGCTTTCCCAAGTCTGCTGTTTAACAAAAGCATAAAATCAATGATCAATCCAACCATTATGTTTACCATTTGATAACAGCATGCATAGGGTTTGTATTGATCAATATCCTAAACAGTTTGCTAGTCATAAGATGGCTGACACACGGGCAAAATCTGGTTGGTTGAAGTGAACAGTGGCTAAGACAAATTAAGAAAGGACAGATATAATTAAATGGAGAAAGCATGGAAATAGTTGCTCTGATTGAACTGTTTCCACAACATCTGAGAGCCAATCATCTTCTTGCAGAGTGTTAAGACTCGACCAGGACATTCTGTGGTTTCATGTAGGGAGGTAAACACCAAAGACTCCTCACATCTATCTTACATTTTCTGATTTGCAACTTGTCCAATTAGTCCTGATCGATTGATTACAAAACAACCATTTACATGGGCTGTTTCTTTGTTTCCAAGAATAAGGGAGAAATCAGGAAGTGCCCCAAGACAGTTGGATGGATTTCCCAGATTTAAACCCACATCTTTCTTTAAAAGCATGGACTTGAGTTTCCCTAACCCTACCCACCTTTACACAAATGTTACCATGACTCAAATCTAGTTTTCTTTTGGTGACATTTTTAGAAAACACATAGTAGAATGATAATCCTGCTGATAAGAGAGTCAGGACAGAAAACACTGCTATCCGTCTCTCTGAACATAATACAAAAAGAAGAATACAGACGACATATTTTGTCATTAAGTTTGTGGGATTTGTTGGAACCAGCATGTCTGTGACTATATAGGAAACAAAGACGGATATCATATGTAAAAATCTACACAAAAATGCTCATATAACTACCATTCAACATGAGAGTTTGTATACATGTTTGATGATGTTTAATGCAGGGGTTCTGCATGTTGGAGGTAATTACCTAATGCACTCGCCCCAAGATTAATGAATGAAATATCTAATAACTTCTAAAATATTTCAATCTCTCAGAGGGAAACCACATGATCTATTCATAGAGCCCGAGGAGTGCCTCCTGATGTGATCTTAATCCACCCTGGCACTTCTTATAATGGTTTTAATGTTTATGTTGTTCCTCTCTAACTTTGTTACGCTCGGACCATCCATTACGGGACAGAGTGGGCGTGATTATTTATGCACACTTAAGCCCGAGTGTGTCAGTGTGTAATTCACTGTAAGCAGACTTCATTGGAATTGCAAATCAATGCCTCGAGCAGCACGCTTTACCTCAAGTCCCTCTGGAGCGATTCCTCCATCTCAGAAACCTCCCTTCTCTCTTTTTACCCCCTTCTGGTAAAGGAGCAGCTAGTTTGAATGACTTTGTATACTGCAGGGTAGCTGGTGGATTTACTCCAGGTGGAACTAAAGTCTGATTTAACACTTGATTATATTTCACATCATTCATCCACATCTGTAAAGTAACTAAAGGTATTAAATACATGTAGTGGAGGAAAAGTACACAATTTACCTCTGAACTGTAGTGGAGTAGAAGTACAAAGCATAACATGGAAATACTTGAGTAATCTACTGAGTTCCTCCATCTCAGAAACCACCACGTCTCCCCTCTCTTTCTTTAACCCCCCCCTCTGTCTCTATCTGCTCAGACTGTATTGGAGGTAGTTTGTCTTCCCATCCGGCCTGCAGTTAGCAGCTCTTGCTCCTGGGCATTTAGCCAAGGCCAGTCTGGACAGGATGAGGGGGGAGGAAACACGGAGGGTGGAGAGGGGGGAAAGGGAGTGCAAAGTTTCAATTGAAAGATTACTTGATTTTTGAAAAAAAGCACCAAAAGAAAATACATTTAAAAAAAATATTTTTACATTTAAAAAAATGGACTAGTGTTTTAAAAAATACTTATTAAAACAAATATACTTTATTGTTTTAGAAATGACACATATTTGAAAAACAATGTTTTCCAAATATGACTTGTTTTTCCAAAAAATACAAACTTTTAAATGAAAAAAATCACTTCAATTTAAAAGAAAATACTTAATTTATAAAAAAAACCCAATCATTTTTTTTAACTGTCTTGTTTTTTCAATAATGACACAATTTTCCAAATAAATCACTAAATCTTTCAGAAATTACTTTCCTCATTTCAAATAAATACTTATTTTTTTTCCAAAAGTGATTTTATTTATAAAAACCTCACCTCATTTTTCTTTTGTTTCTGATCTTTGTGTTTTCTGCAACAGGTGGCAGAAAGCTTGCTCTCAGATTTGTTTTTAAATAAATAAATGCGGCGAAGCCTGCAAGCTAGTTCAGTCAACTCGAGCACCAATGATACATTAACACGTGACGCACCTCGTCCCTCTTACAACCAACCAATCACATTCTCCTAAACATGCCGCTCTATTTAAGCTGCCAGGTCGTCCTGCCTCTGCCTCGCTATGCTGCTGCTGCCACTGCTGTGTTCACTTGCTATTGCTACGTCCATGTTCCTGCTGCTGTGTTTCATGTTGCTGCTGCTCGCCTGCCTCACCACCAAAATCTGCATTTTGAAAATATGACTTATTTTCCAAAAATACAAACTTTTAAATGAAAAGAATCACTTTTTTTTTTCACAACTTTTTTGTTCAATAATTACATAATTGTCAAAGAAAATCAACTCATTTTTCAGAAATGTTGTCAATAAATACTTTTTCTTTCTCTAGAAATGATTTGAAAAGTAAACCTCAGTTGTTTCTGATCTTTGTGGTTTCTCTTCTGCAACACGTAGCATAAAGCTTGCTCTCATATATATATATATTTTAAATAACTACACTTTCAAAATTGACTCAAAAATGACTTATTTGAAAACAAATACATGACTTGACTCTCAATAAAATCACCTTTCCTGCATGAAGTCTTCAAAATCAGCATTTTCAAAATATGACTTATTTTCCAAAAAAGACTAACTTCACCTTCAACAACAACAACTTCATTTATAAACAAAACCCAAACATTTTTTTGTAACTGACATATTTTTTCAATAATGGCGTAATAAAAAAAAAAAAATGACTACATTTTTCAGAAATTACTTCTTGATTTTTGTCAAGAAATACCTCTTTTTTCTAGAAATGATTTCAAAGAGAAACCTCAGTAGTTTCTTATCTTTGTGCATCTTTCTGCGACAGGTAGCATAACGCTAGCTCTCAGATATGTTCAGAGGACGATGTTAAAGTCACTGCTATAGAGACATTGTGGCGGGGGGGGGGGGGGGGGGGTATGATATGATAAACGGTGGGAGGGGGGAGTGCAGCTTCCTGTAAGTGCTCCGCTGGCATGCGGTCTCTTGTGGTTCTGAATTGATGCAACATGGTTTCAGTTCAAATGTCCCTCTTTCTCCTCTTTCTCCTCCTTCTGATCATCCTGTTACTGAAAAGACACTTTGCTCTCACGCTCCATCTTTCCATTTCAATGCAGACTGCAGCGGGGGGAGGGGCGGACGGGGGGGGACGGGGGGGGGGGGTTGGATTTAAGGGCAGAAGCCAAAAGGGGAAAGAAGAGAAAAGAGGAAGAGAAAAATGGAGACTTGGCGTGTTTCAAACAAGACAGAAGTCAGACGAGATGCAAAGAATAACCCGCGGAAAACTCTCTGTCCTCCTTCTTACTTTTTCAACTCTGGATCTTCGTCTCCTCCCTCCCTTCCTCCTCCTCTCTCATCCTCTCTTCCTCTCTCTCTCATCCTCCCTTCCTCTCTCTATCATCCTCCCTTCCTCCCCTCTAACAGAGTGTATCCTTCAGGCTTCTCCTCACAGCTTCTGTATTAGAGGAACCTTTTACTGCTGCCTCGGCCGAATCAGTCACACTCGCTTCCCCTCGCTCTCTGCTTCTCACACACACACACACACACACACACACACACACACACACACACACACACACACACACACACACACACACACACACACACACACACACACACACACACACACACACACACACACACACACACACACACACACACACACACACACACACACACACACACACACACACACACACACACACACACACTCACACACACACT
Source organism: Trematomus bernacchii (assembly GCF_902827165.1). Lineage (NCBI taxonomy): Eukaryota > Metazoa > Chordata > Actinopteri > Perciformes > Nototheniidae > Trematomus > Trematomus bernacchii. The sequence continues at coordinate 1,734,801 of NW_022987550.1, forward strand.
TTCACCCTACTCTCCAGTTTCCCATCTTCTTTCTTCACAGTGCATTCTCTCCGATCTTCTCCCCATTGTTCTCCCCCCCTCCTCTACCTCCACCCGGTCCACCTCTCTGTGTTTGTCCTCAGCGTTTATCCCTCCTTAACCTCTCTTTACTCTTTCAATCCATCTTTCTCTGGAGATATATCCTCCACGACCCCCTTTCCTGTTGTTACCCCCTTGTTTCCTCCCTGTCTCCTCTGCCTCCCCCCTTGCTGATTTTCTCTTGCAATTTCCTGCCATTTTCCTCCCATTCGTTCTCTCTCTGCACCGTATCCCTGACACTCGTTTGCCCTCGTCTCTCCCCCCTTCCTCTCTGCTGGTATTCACTTTTTTTTCTCCCTATCAGAGAGTCAGGCCTCGGGTCCCAGAGCCAAATGAGATTTGGAGGCCGAGGCCCCGGTGTCCCCCCCCCCCCCCCCCTCCCCCTCGTAAGATAGGCTGCATGCAGGTATAAGCCGTTTATCAACCAGCACCTCTTTCCCAGAAAGTATGGAGGAAAGATTCACTTTCTCTCGTTCTCTTTTTCTCCCTCAAGAACATCCATAACATTCATCTGTTTGCAGCTTACACATGATGTATCTAGTATATCACATTCATATATTAAAACTGTTTGAAAAAAGGTATAAGGACACGATTTTAACAAGATACAGGGATGACGTTGTTCAATCATAACTGGGTGTTTGCAGTTTATTTATTTATTTGGTTTGTTATTTTATCTTTTCTTGAATACATCCTGCTGCTTTGGACACTTGTGCACTTTCATTTGTACATCATCTTTTTAATATATATATATCCTGCTTGTGTTTTTTTGTAAATGATTGAGTGTTCTTGCATTTTAATGTGTGAGTTTTTGTTATACCTCGGGACTGTGGGAAACAGTATTGCGATCTTTCTGTGTGTACAAACATATTTTGAGATTGACAATAAAGTTGACTTTGACTTTGACTATCATTTACCTCTGTTTTGTATTTGTTTGTTTATTTATCTGCTTATTTATTTGTTGTTTTTTTGTTTTTCAATATCAAATGTATTTCTTTGAGGAAATATATAGAGAGGCTGTGCCGCAGTGGGTTAGTGCGTTGGTGTTCGGATCAAGGGAGCACAGGTTCAAACCCCACTGCAGTCAGCATGTCGTTGTGTCCCTGAGACACTTCACCCCAAAGTGCTCCTGTGGGGATTTCCCACAGTATTGAGTATGTAAGTCCCTTTGGATAAAAGCGTCTAACAAGTAATTGTGTTATTGTGTTGCTCTGTTGGAGGAGCCTGTGACCTCAGATTGTCATTGATATATCTACACTGTAGCTGCTGTACACATGACAATAAAAGCCTTCAATCTTGAATCCCTCAACTGTGTGAGTTGCACCTCGTCTTCATTTCACTCAGATGCATGGGTTTTTTATGAGGTTAAGATTTATACTTAGTAGATGAATGTATGAAAAAGGATTTCATAATTAGCATGCTATGTTGAATATGTGATTGGTGAAATGGTTATGCTTAATCTGAATGTTAAATAATGTCAGTTTACCTCGCGTTAATCCCAATAATAATCAGGTTTAAAGAGGCCTTATTGTGCATTTGGGGTTTTCCCTTTCCTGTAGTGTGTTAAATAGGTTTTAGTGCATGTAAATGGTCTGCAAAGGCTAAAATCCCTGTGTTCCCATCTCTAAGCTGTTGGCCAATCACAACCGGCTAACCAATCAACCTCAAAATTATTTACTGTTTTAAGAAATATTAGTATTGGTATTATGTGAGGAGATAAAACAAATGCATGTGTGGTGTTGTAATAAAGAAATGCAGATACTTTATTAAATAATCTCAGCTTTGATTTTAAGATTTATGCAATATTGGCATGAAGTCCAACACTTAGCTTAGCATCGACAAAGCTGCTGTCATGGAGATGTCCCTCTTTATTATGAGTGCTAAGTATAGTTTTCTCTGCTGCTATCATATTACAAGCTAAATCTGTGTCTAGTGGTGACCCTGTCCACTGACTCCACTCCTACAACTTCAAGAAACTGAATCATGCTTCAGCAAAATGCCTTTCCTCCGTTTTCCCCACACCTAAAGCAAACAATGCAGAACATTTGGCATGCTTTAGGTCTGCCGTTACACCGTGATGTTTACTGCCATGCAATTCATGGTAAAAAAACAACGCTGGAGCAAAGCATTAACGTTCTCATCCTCTTTTCACTTAAGACCTGAGGTTGGTTTATTGTTTTGGAATGCATGTTACAAACCCTGCCCAATTGTGGCTCATTGTAAGGGTATATACATTGAAGGCAATCATTGTATATTTAAGCAATAGCTCACGACAGGCCGTGGTATATGGTCATTATATCACAGTTAAGGGGCGTGGTTCGTTTTCAGCCAAACTGTATACAGTTAAATCGACGGGACTTCTTTCTGCAGATGTGAGCGTCCTTAACAACGGTCAATAAGTCCTTGCTGCACATTATCCCTTACATCAGTGATTCTCAAACTTTTTTCAGTAATGTACCCCCTTTGAAAAAAAGATTCAGCCAAGTACCCCCTGATCAGCGCAACAACTATTTGTTAGGGACAAAATGCCTATATAAAGAGGTACAGTACAGCGCTGCACCATCAGTGTCTGATTTATTAAAACAACAACATTGTAACTGAGAAACACTTAAATGCTACATTTCAAATGTTTACAATCCATCACTAAATTCATGGCCAACCAATTTTAACATCATGCCATAACACTAAGACGACATTAGTTGCATTGAACTAATCTTTTTAATAAGTTGTACTTACAATTTAGTGAGAAACATGGGCTTGTGCTTCACTGAGGATCTTTGTCATTCTGACAGGGAGGCAAACTGCAGTTATTACACTTCACGTTTTGAAATATATGTAACTCTGTTCATAAACCCACACTGCTCAAACGTTGTTACTTTTCCTAAAATTTTTTTTTTTTTTTTTTTCGAATGAATTTTTTTCATTAACATAAAATAAATCTCATGTACCCCCTGCAGTACTCCAACGTACCCCTAGGGGTCCGCGTACCCCCATTTGAGAACCACTGCCTTACATGTTGCCAATCTTAAGCTTTGTTAGTTAGTTAGTTTCGTAATGGACGTAATGTAACGGTTGTAGCTTTTCTCAGACGCGGAGGGATACTGACTTGTTGTGAAAAGTAACTACAATTCTACCCGTGATATACGCTCATTATATCACGGCTAAGAACCAATCAGATTGCTTGATTTGACTTGTCCGTTTTATAAGTTTAAATATATAAGAATACATCATGTCTTGAGATCTAGACTTCACATTGCATTGTGTTCACTCTGCAGAGAAAACACTAAATGAGAGAAATTGGTCTAGAGGACGATACAAATCTGAAAGCAATACAGAGCGCCGGAGAGCCTTACTGCATTTTAGTCCATTATATTAAGAACTGTCATCTGGCGCTTTGCATTTTGTGTTCTTCTTTACATAAATAGAGACATTTTCATAAATCGGGGCCTACAATTTGACCAGAATACACAACATTAAGTCTTCCAAAAAACCCACTGCTTAATATCTGTCCCCACCAAGGGAAGAGAAAGCCTTTCCTCCTGCGGCGGCCATTAAATCACAAAGGATTCCTACTAATTTCACAACAACAGTCTCAGCGGACCAGAAATCAAAGCAGTCACTGCCTTTTGTCATGATAATAATGTCATAATGTAATTGTGTTTGAACGTCACAGCACATGATACCTCTCTCTTGAATGGAGAGGACAAATTAAATACACCATAAATAGCCTTCATGGTAGGATACAATGCAAAGTATCCACAAAGCATGCTGGGATAAATCTCTGGTCATTTGTTATTGGCATGTTGTCAGATCTGAAGATATACATGCACGTCACTATAAAACAATGATATTTGTAGACTATAACGTCAGCATCGGACAGTTTTTTGGTCTTTACTCTGGATGAATCTGGAAAAGTGAGCAGCTGGCAGGGATACTTCTGTCTTTTCTTTCATACAGAGCGTAAAACCAAGGGGAATTACAGGGTGAGTGAGCAGGGTCAGATGGCAAACAAAGGTTTTTCCAAGCCCAACTTTCTGTGGAAGAGATGTATTCAGAGAGAAACTCGAGGGCAGGTCAGAACAACATGCTTAGTCATAGGTACAGATACAAAAGAGAGGTGCAGCGATGACATATTTCTGTAGTAGACCCTGAAGGTAGCATGTCCCTGGTGTCCTCTGCATAAAGACTTTTTGTAAAGGATTAATGCAGAAAATAAGCTCTGTGGAAAACAAATGTTTATGATACTTACACCTTTTGTTCAGCAGGATAATCTCCACATATTAACACCACTGTATGGTTTTTGAAGCGTAAACGCCAGAAGCAAGGAGCCAACGTTCAATAAAGGAACTACAGCACGGTCACATGACTTCACGTCACCACCGCTAAGCTAAAGGCGGCTAATGTTGGGCTATAAAGGAACAACAGCACGGTCACATGACTTCACGACACCACCGCTAAGCTAAAGGTGGCTAATGTTAGGCTATAAAGGAACTACAGCAGGGTCACATGACTTCACGTCACCACCGCTAAGCTAAAGGTGGCTAATGTTGGGCTATAAAGGAACTACAGCACGGTCACATGACTTCACGTCACCAACGCTAAGCTAAAGGCGGCTAATGTTGGACTATAAAGGAACTACAGCACGGTCACATGACTTCACGTCACCACCGCTAAGCTAAAGGTGGCTAATGTTGGGCTATAAAGGAACTACAGCACGGTCACATGACTTCACGTCACCACCGCTAAGCTAAAGGTGGCTAATGTTGGGCTATAAAGGAACTACAGCACGGTCACATGACTTCACGTCACCAACGCTAAGCTAAAGGCGGCTAATGTTGGGCTATAAAGGAACTACAGCACGGTCACATGACTTCACGTCACCACCGCTAGGCTAAAGGTGGCTAATGTTAGGCTATAAAGGAACTACAGCACGGTCACATGACTTCACGTCACCACCGCTAAGCTAAAGGTGGCTAATGTTAGGCTATAAAGGAACTACATAGTGATGTCACAATATTCCAGAAATATGATGGATTTTTGCCTTTGCAGACCATTTAGATGCACAAAAACCTATATTACACACTACAGGAAAGGGAAAACACCAATAATAGGGCCTCTTTAAACTCTCTTCAGCTTGTGTTAGACTGTTGATTTCAAAACGAGGAATAGGACATTTTAATATGCTGACATATTTCCAGTGTTTAGGATCAACTGTACAGTACTATTCTGGTCTCCTTGGTTTTTAAGTCTGTACGTATGTCAGTTGTAGGGTTTGCTCTCTGAATTTCTCCGTAACGTCTCCTTTAGCTCGCTGCTGGCGCCACTTGAATGGTCTGGGTCGAGTGGACTCTAAATTGGTGGAGGTAGAATAATAATAGTAGTTAGCTCCCGCCCAGCTCTATCCAGGACAATCCAGGCTCGAGTCAATCGAGGGCTAACTGTGCGTGACAGGCCATGGCAGGAAGGTGTGCGATGGTGAAAAAGGAGGATCAATATGAGCCTATATAGGTCAGAAGGAATACTGGGACAATGGAGGATTCTTTGCTCCGCTGGATATTTATTCCTGTGGTGAAAACACTTGTTTAGGTATCAGAAAGAGGTGCAGCCACGGCTATATTTTGTGGAATTTTACCAGACTAACGTACATGACATTGACATAACAAAACATCTATTTCTCCCCATTATTCAATTGTGATCTTGTACCTGTTGACGATCACTCCTTTGTGAAGCTCAGACGCAACTATTTCTCTGTGAGCTCAGAGATCAACAAAGGATATACACTAGAAAACCATTGACTGCAAATTAACTTGTCATCCTAAACTATATTTTGACTCTGACGGATCCCCACAGTCCAGTTTAATGAATATATTATCTTTCAGCCCAGGCGATGTTTTCGTTTTGAGTCAATCAGGACCCCTAAATGGACTGGAAGGGGGAAAAATAATAGTTTTTTTTAAAAGAAAACAAGCAGTATTTGTTACTTCTGTGCAGCTCGCTGTCACTTCTTTGCCAGAGGAGAGATGTGACAGCGGCCAGTAATTTCCCAGGCCCTCTGTGGCCTAGCAATCAATTAAATAACATGAGTGGACACTGAGGCAACAATAAAGACATGATTTACCACCAGCTATAAAAATGAGAGTAGTGCACGTCAGCCTGTCAAATGCACAGCAGACAATGTACTGTATTAATACTGTAATATGTCACTTTTTGAAGGCAGGCGTGTGTTTTGTTTGCTATTTCTTTTAGCACTTTTAGTATAGAACGTTATTGGAAATGTGGTGTGTAGTGATGTATCACATGGACAACACCAGTGGTTGCATTTTAGGGTTAGGGGTAACAAAGTATACGTTTACTAAAGTTCAGGTGTATATATCAGTATTTAGTGTGTCTACTTTAAAGAGTCCTCTCCTGCTGATGTTCAGGTGTATATCAGTATGTAGTGTCTCTACTTTAAAGAGTCCTCTCCTGCTGATGTTCAGGTGTATATCAGTATGTAGTGTCTCTACTTTAAAGAGTCCTCTCCTGCTGATGTTCAGGTGTATATCAGTATGTAGTGTCTCTACTTTAAAGAGTCCTCTCCTGCTGATGTTCAGGTGTATATCAGTATGTAGTGTCTCTACTTTAAAGAGTCCTCTCCTGCTGATGTGCAGGTGTATATCAGTATGTAGTGTCTCTACTTTAAAGAGTTATCTCCTGCTGATGTTCAGGTGTATATCAGTATGTAGTGTCTCTACTTTAAAGAGTCCTCTCCTGCTGATGTTCAGGTGTATATCAGTATGTAGTGTCTCTACTTTAAAGAGTTCTCTCCTGCTGATGTTCAGGTGTATATCAGTATGTAGTGTCTCTACTTTAAAGAGTCCTCTCCTGCTGATGTTCAGGTCTATATCAGTATGTAGTGTCTCTACTTTAAAGAGTCCTCTCCTGCTGATGTTCAGGTGTATATCAGTATGTAGTGTCTCTACTTTAAAGAGTCCTCTCCTGCTGATGTTCAGGTGTATATCAGTATGTAGTGTCTCTACTTTAAAGAGTCCTCTCCTGCTGATGTTCAGGTGTATATCAGTATGTAGTGTCTCTACTTTAAAGAGTCCTCTCCTGCTGATGTTCAGGTGTATATCAGTATGTAGTGTCTCTACTTTAAAGAGTCCTCTCCTGCTGATGTTCAGGTGTATATCAGTATGTAGTGTCTCTACTTTAAAGAGTCCTCTCCTGCTGATGTTCAGGTGTATATCAGTATGTAGTGTCTCTACTTTAAAGAGTTCTCTCCTGCTGATGTTCAGGTGTATATCAGTATGTAGTGTCTCTACTTTAAAGAGTCCTCTCCTGCTGATGTTCAGGTCTATATCAGTATGTAGTGTCTCTACTTTAAAGAGTCCTCTCCTGCTGATGTTCAGGTGTATATCAGTATGTAGTGTCTCTACTTTAAAGAGTCCTCTCCTGCTGATGTTCAGGTGTATATCAGTATGTAGTGTCTCTACTTTAAAGAGTCCTCTCCTGCTGATGTTCAGGTGTATATCAGTATGTAGTGTCTCTACTTTAAAGAGTCCTCTCCTGCTGATGTTCAGGTGTATATCAGTATGTAGTGTCTCTACTTTAAAGAGTCCTCTCCTGCTGATGTTCAGGTGTATATCAGTATGTAGTGTCTCTACTTTAAAGAGTCCTCTCCTGCTGATGTTCAGGTGTATATCAGTATGTAGTGTCTCTACTTTAAAGAGTCCTCTCCTGCTGATGTTCAGGTGTATATCAGTATGTAGTGTCTCTACTTTAAAGAGTCCTCTCTATCCCATTGTCTGTCTCTCCATTCTTTCCACCTTATCTCTTATCTTACATCTGATCTGGCCTCACGTCTCCATTTTCTGCTCTTCTCCCCCTCTCAACAGGAGTCTGATGCACTGATCCGATCACAGCAGGGTGCCAGTTTCACTCGCTGCCAACATAACTCGTGGCACAGCGTCCGGTTCGATGCCACCTCGTGCCAGGAGAGCAGATTAGAGCCACTTCACGCCCCCCCGCTGACACGCCAGCTTTACCCCACCTCCGTCCTCTGCCTGCGGGCGAAGAGGCGCCAATCCAGCTGTGTGTGTGTGTGTGTGTGTGTGTGTGTGTGTGTGTGTGTGTGTGTGTGTGTGTGTGTGTGTGTGTGTGTGTGTGTGACACAGACATATTTGTAAGACTTGTAGATATTTTAGGTATACTGGATTTCAATTTGTCCATTTTTGGTGTGATTCAGGCTTTATTGTGTGTGTGTGTGTGTGTGTGTGTGTGTGTGTGTGTGTGTGTGTGTGTGTGTGTGTGTGTGTGTGTGTGTAGTAGTTTTACATAAGTAGTAATTTCAGTAGGTTTACATAAACAAGGTATGTCCTTTGGTTTAGATGGTGTATACAAAGACACAGAAAGAAGAAATATAATCTAAAAAATATACTATTATTAAAGCTATTTTAAGAACGATTTTAAAAGTGTTTTAACAAATAGAAAATAAAGATAATATTTACTCAAAATATAATCATGTGGGAAACTGAGTTCAGTGAAATATAATAAAATATGAAAAAATACTATATATTACGTTCAAAGTGGAGAGCTGTGCAGATTTAAATGCACAATATCTCAGCGTAGCTTCGGCAACCTTTTAAGGCTCTGTGAAAAATGCAACTTACAATATACTTACATAAAAATAAAAATGGTGCATGTAAAAATAGAAATACTATTGTGATAGATAATTTAAATTTTCTAAATACTGACCATTTTTCCTTTTGACTACAGGTTTGAAAGCATCCTGAGGTGTTATTACAGAGGCTTTTTGAACATCATCACTAAATAGCATCTAAAACATCCGAACCCTCGTTCAACCCTTTTCTCGTTATCCTGGGAAAATGTGAAAGTGGATAATAGCATCAAAAATGTGGCTCAGATATTTAACGTGTTGCCTGTTCTCCTGATAAAGTCAGTACTTTAAACCAAAACATATTTATGGGCTAGAGTTCATCCATCAACAGGAACACATCACTTTTATCAGACTTTTCTGAATGTCTGGTTGTTGAAATAATTCAAATATGAAAAAATTGAAACGCATTGAAAAAGTAGTTTTTTATAATCTTTTACTAAGTCAAGCTCTGTCGAAGAGGCTTTTAAAAGTGTGTTTCCTAACCTTAACCAAGTCATTGAAACCATGATATTTGCACTACTTAGTTTGCAAAACGTGCAAAACCCCTGATTTGTGTATTTAATGGCGCATTTCCATTGCAGCGCGTAGCTCGCTTTAAGCGTGCCGTGTCGTGCCGTCCCCTTTTTTGGTTGTGCTTCCACTAGGCCTCGTTCCGGCGCGGCACGGCGCGGGGCCACTTTTTCCCCTCTTTTCTGGCCCTAGAAAATTGTGGTTCTATCGGGGCCAACAAACAGGGCTGAGTCGGGCTGAGTATGCTAAACTAGAGAGAGGAGCGCTGGCAAGAGGGCTAGAACTACAACAAGATGGACATATTTGACCGTGATTTAATTGTAATACACGTTTCAAAATGATGCCGAAGTAACAACATACTGATACCGGTTAGTAAAAACCATGAATTAATGCTTTGTCAAGTCTGCAGACAGACGGCAGGCGAAAAACCTTTTAAAATTCGTGTTTTTCTAGATGGAGATTGGCTAAGCTAACGCAGTATATGCCCCGACCGTCCACTCTCACAACAACGGCCTATACAGACATAAATAAAGCAGCGACTGTATTCACCATGACACAGGCAGTCTGTGGTGTGTACTTGTTTAACTTTTGTCTAGTTTCTGAACATATATAAGGAGCTGTGAGCTCTGAGTGCTCACAGCTAACGGCTGTGTTGTGTTTCTGGATTTCTCATTGAAGATGACGTCACGGCTCCGCCTACACTGCGTTACTATAGTAACTACCCCAGTTCCTAAACTGTAATGGAAGCGCAGCATGAAGTGAGTCGGCCCTGTTAAGGCCCAACGCGGCCAAGCCGTACCGAGCCGTACCGAGTGTGGCCGAGGCCGACCGTGTAGTGGAAATGCGCCATTATACTGTATGTGCTCTGCAAATTCTAACCCCCCCCTAAACAACATTTGCAATTAATGTTATTAGGCGAGAAACTGGTGACACGTTTGATTACTGGGAAACAAACAGGAAGTGTCAACAGTCTCCAAAAACCTTTAATAACTTATTCCCATCCCAATACATTTCTGTCTCTTTATATCGTATCCCTCCTGTATTTTATGAGCTATGGAGAGATATAAAAGCAATGGATAGAGGAAAGAGATGGACAACGGAAGAGAAGGGAGGAGTTTAACAAAAGGGGAGGAACCAGGAAATAAGATGGACGAAGGGAATTGTAATATCTGGTTTTTGGAAAAAGCAACATTGGATAATTTCTGTTGGATTAGTCGTATGTATATATAGATATGTTATCTATAAAAAGCAGAGGTGGGAGAACTACTCAGATCTGGTACTTGAGTAAAAGTAAAAGTACTCAGATCTGGTACTTGAGTAAAAGTAAAAGTACTCAGATCTGGTACTTGAGTAAAAGTGGAAGTACTCAGGTCTTGTACTTGAGTAAAAGTAAAAGTACTCAGATCTGGTACTTGAGTAAAAGTGGGAAGTACTCAGGGTCTTGTACTTGAGTAAAAGTAGAAGTACTCAGATCTTGTACTTGAGTAAAAGTAGAAGTACTCAGATCTGGTACTTGAGTAAAAGTAAAAGTACTCAGATCTGGTACTTGAGTAAAAGTGGAAGTACTCAGATCTTGTCCTTGAGTAAAAGTAGAAGTACCAGAGTGTAGGAATACTCTGTTACAGTAAAAGTCCTGCATTCAAAATGTTACTCAAGTAAAAGTAGAAAAGTATTCTCATCAAAATATAGTGAAAGTAGCGACAGTAAAAGTAGTCATTGTGCAGATTGGTCCATTTCAGAATAATATATATGATATGTTTTATAATGATTGATCATGAAAGTGTTCTCAAAGCTGGTAAAGGTGCAGCTAGTTTGAATGACTTTGTATACTGCAGGGTAGCTTGTGAATTTACTCCAGGTGGAACTAAAAGTCTGATTTAACACTTGGTTAGATTTCACATCATTCATCCACATCTGTGAAGTAACTAAAGGTATTAAATACATGTAGTGGAGGAAAAGTACACCATTTACCTCTGAACTGTAGTGGAGTAGAAGTACAGTTTGCAAACCTCTGCCACTCAGCTGGGAACAGAGGCGGAGTAAAAACTAGAAATTAAAATGAAAGAAAAACAAAAGGAGAAGAAGCGATAACTCAATGCAACAAGAAGGACGACGAAGAGAAGAAACTCAGGTGAATAATGGTGATCTGGTGATATGTAGATGTAATGAGAGCTCAGGAGAGACGGAGGAAGGAAAGAGTTATAACGTCTGTGAGATTAAGGTTTATATCACAGTCAGATAACTGTAGGGTTCCTTCACCATCAGCAGCCTGTAAAACCATGCAATTCAGCATTCATATCTTATTAATCCTAATATACTAACATTCATATTGACATATACATGTTATATCTCGCAGTAGATTTAGTCATTCTTGTTTGTATAAATATTTGTATTGGATTTTGTCTTTATAATTGAATGGATATTCATTCTAACTATAATAATATATATTTTTTTTGCACATTCTTAGTTAACTTCCCATGTTATAATTTGTTTTAATCACCTTTTTCTCATTTATTGGGCTTTTTGCTAAAAAGTAATGTTGATATAAATATATTATATGTTTTTCTTAAATATTGCATGTGTCATATACATATTTTAATGTTATTTTCATACAATTTTTTTTTTTATTATACTATGTATTTTCTTTATTTAATTCTCAGATGGAGCAAACGAAACCCAATTTCCCCCGGGATGAATGAAGTATTCTGGTTGAGATGATTGATTCTGATTGTGTATTTCGATCAGACTTCCTTGACAAGTAAATCAGTTTGTGTCTAAGAGACTGTTTATTTTTTTGTCAAATTGCTGCTCTATTTTTTCAGTTCATGACTTAAGGGAGAAACAAAATGTGAGGATAGAAAAATAAATTGGTAATTTTGTATTTATAACCCTAACCCGGTTCTACAATATTATATATATTTAAGCAATAGCTTAAGGGGCGTGGTTCGACCCTCCGCTTCGCGTCGGGCCGACAACCCCCTTAGCTGTGATATCATGAGCATATATCACGGCCTGAAGTGAGCTATTGCTTTTATAAAACGGTTACCAAGTGTGGCAATATGAAAGAAAAATACACACTCTAATTTAAATAGTTTTTATTAGTAAATAAAGATTTTCAAAATAAAATAGTCCCTCCGTTGCCTTCTGCATGAAACATAGTGCGAGGTGGTTGCTATGCAACAACACTAACAGCTAGCGAACATATTAGACAGAGAGCGTTGATCCATTATGTGGCTATGTATTGACATTTAATGTGTGGAATCAAGCACGCAAGTCAAGCACGCACGCACGAACCACACGCACGCATGCACGAACACACTCGCACGCACTCACGCACTCAATGCACGCACGCACGAACACACGCACGCACGAACACACGCACGCACGTACGCACGCAAGCACGCAAGCACGCAATGCACGCACGCACTGCAAGCAAGCACGCACGCACGCAAGCACGCAATCAATCACTCACTCACTAACACACTCACTCACTCACTAACACACTCACTCACTAACACACTCACTCACTCACTAACACACTCACTCACTAACACACTCACTCACTCACTAACACACTCACTCACTAACACACTCACTCACTCACTCACTCAATCACTCACTCACTCACTCACTAACACACTCACTCACTCACTCACTCAATCACTCACTCACTCACTCACTAACACACTCACTCACTCACTCACTCACTCACTCACTCACTCAATCACTCAATCAATCAATCACTCACTCACTAACACACTCACTCACTCACTAACTAACACACTCACTCACTCACTCACTAACACACTCACTCACTCACTCACTCAATCACTTACTCACTCACTCACTCACTAACACACTCACTCACTCACTCACTCACTCACTCAATCACTCAATCTCAATCACTCACTCACTAACACACTCACTCACTCACTAACACACTCACTCACTCACTCACTAACACACTCACTCACTCACTCACTCAATCACTCAATCAATCACTCACTCACTAACACACTCACTCACTCACTCACTCACTCAATCACTCAATCAATCACTCACTCACTAACACCTTCACTCACTCACTCACTCACTCACTCACTAACACACTCACTCACTCACTAACACACTCACTCACTCACTCACTCAATCACTCAATCAATCACTCACTCACTAACACACTCACTCACTCACTCAATCACTCAATCAATCACTCACTCACTCACTAACACACTCACTCACTCACTAACACACTCACTCACTCACTCTCTCACTCACTCACTCACTCACTCACTCACTCACTCACTCACTCACTCACTCACTCAATCACTCAATCACTCACTCACTAACACACTCACTCACTCACTCACTCTCACTCACTCCCTCACTCACTCAATCACTCACTCACTCACTAACACACTCACTCACTCACGCACACTCACACACTCACACACACTCACTCGCTCGAAAAAAACAAAACATAATCAGAACCAAATCATCTGCAAATCTTTTGAAACGTGCTAATATCCATTTTTCACAAAATTCCATTTTGTTAGGCAGAAACGATACTTCGAAAAATCTCTGAAATTTCAGAAATGTCACACATCTTCACGTTAAAACCTTCCCGACGTCATATGGACTCGGGGGTGGCACCGTTTGGACGCGGAATCCTCACAATATGGCAGACGAAGCGTGGTTGCGAGTCGCTCCGACCTTCCTATCAAAAGTTATTCGACCATATCTAATCCTCTGATGTCTAATCCTGGCTATCATCCCTAACCCTAACCCTAACCCTAACCCTAACCCTTCCTGTAAAAAAACAGTGGAACCAGACTAACACTAGTTGTGAGTCAAAAACACAGACAACTCCCAAACCAATATTGTTGTAGCAACCTGTCAATCAAACGGTAGCCCCGCCCTAACATATACTGTTTTTATTTTACTTTTATAGCTCCTGTTAACATTTCACGCTGCAGGGTTTACACGATGTTATCTTTTCAAGTAGATTCTCTGTCTCATTCGTTCACTTTTCATATAAACAAAACAGAAAGATCTGAAGACATGTTTGCCTCCTGACTCCACTGTTTGCTCTGTAGACGCCTCGGTTCTGATCCCTCTGCTGCATTGGTACATTACAACACAACACACACATCACAACACAAACACACACATCACAACTCAACACAACACACAACTCAACACACACAACGCACACACAACTCAACAACCTCCCCTCCCATTCTGTTCTCTCCATCACTCCCCTCCTTCACACCTCTGCTCCATTTCAAATCATTTTCTCCTTTCGCATTGTTTCCATCTCCCCCCCATCTCCCCCTTCCCCGATACTTTGCATTGTATAAAGATTAACACACACACACACACACACACACACACACACACACACACACACACACAACACACACACACACACACACACACACACACCACACACACACACACACACACACACACACACCACACACACACACACACCACACTTGCTTGTTTAATCAGACCAACAGGCAGCAGTCGAACAGAACCAGCAGTCAGACTAATGTTTTTTCATTATGCAGCCAGAGTTCAGCACCTTAGATTTCTCTCAAAGTGGCCGAGACTCGGTTTGCTGATCGACCGGATCACTGTTTCAGGGTCTGAAGAACCAGAGACACCAAGTGTCCTGCTCTGTTGGGACTTTGAGAACTGCCAAGAGGCGATCTGAAGAAGAAAGTGAGATACAGACGTGGAAAAAGGACTCACAAAGAGGCTCTGCTCATTTTAATACACAGATATGTTAACTGCATGCAGCCTGTTGCAGTTGCTCCTGAAATATTTATACTATTTTCGAATTTGAACTTTGTTTTTATTTAAGAAACCTACAAGTCAATGGAGTTAGGCAGAAGTTAGATGGACAATCTGGAGTGTGGTTTAATGTGCTTTATGGAGACATGGCTGTACCAAGATACATATGACAAAAACCTTTTTTGTCATATGTTCTTCTGGACTGTTCGGGCACCGTTTCCATCAACATTTCCAACAACGTTTCCGACAACAACGTTTCCGACAACAACGTATCCAACGTGTCCATCAATGGCTTCTGGACTGTTTGGATCGATAACGATTGTATCACGTCTTCATCATGTCTTCACCATGTCTTCACCATGTCTTCATCATGTCTTCACCATGTCTTCATCATGTCTTCACCATGTCTTCACCATGTCTTCACCATGTCTTCATCATGTCTTCACCATGTGTGCCTAAGAGGCAGAGAGCCTACAAGGACTTCAGATGAATATTTCAACTTATGTTTATATTTTATGTATTTATTTGTTTCTAATAAGGTGCAATTCTAACATAAGCCTAATTTCCCAATGTTGATTGATTGATTGATTGAATCAGCCAACGTTTTCTGGTTCACTTCTTAAATGAATACATGCTTCCTCCGCTTGTGTTACGGACAGTTATTCCCCCTCATGCGGGCAAAAAACACAAGTCATAGTTCGCTGTGGTCTTTGCGGTGAGTTGAAATGCATATTTTTGTCTTTTTCTTTGCAGGTAACTTGTCTTTTTTCGGCCATAAATCAGGGTTTTAAGTGAAGTGTGTCGCCACTATACAGTATGTGTAGAACAACTACAGCTGGCTAACAAATGCATAAAATAAATGAATGTCCAAGAGTCTGAAGAAAAGCCGTTATGTGTTTTTAGATGAAGTGATTATTGATCTAAAATGTGAAAGTGTTACACCAGCATGTGTTCATATTCACTCACCACTTGGAAATGAGCTCTGATTATCAGAGTTGTCTTCATATTGATTTCCACAGGTCTATTCTAACGTCAATATTTTCATTTGTCTCTGTTCCTGACACCTACAGTATGGAGACTGAATAAAGTCTCTCTCCTCACAAAGTTTCCTCTCACTTTAATCTGTTTCAGTCGTGCGTGCTTCTCCTCATTGTCTTTAAGTGAACAGGAGCAGAATGACACTTCTCAAACTTCACGGTCAGTGAGCATCGAGACCATTTCCACTCCTGCAGCAACGCTTTCTGTATGTTTTCTCTCTCCCCAACACACACCCACCTTCCCCTGCTCCAATTCATCTCATCTCTACGCCTCCCTTTCTCTTTGACTCCTCCGTGAACCATGAGGAAAACACTCACTCTTCCTCGTTTCCACTGCCAGCCTCGCTGCTTTACTGGACACCACCACACACACACACACACACACACACACACACACACACACACACACACACACACACACACACACACACACACACACACACACACAGACACCACACACACAACACACACACACACACACACACATACACGACACACACACACACACACACACACACACACACACACACACACACACACAACACACACACACACACACACATGGACGTGGTTTCACTTGCTCTTATTCAAACTAATTCAATCTCATTTGAATAAATGCACAATTTTTTTCTTTTAAATTAATTTCCTTTCACAGTTTGAGGAGTGAACAGCATGTACAATGCATTATTCAGATCCTATTCCCATGTAAAAGTAGCATCACTACAGTGCAATAAATACTTAATAAGTACAAGTTAAAGTCCATTCAATATCAGAAGTGAACAAACTATTAGCATATCATTATCCTAAAGTACTCATAATGCAGTATGGCCAGTTGAAGGTGGGATTTAATTTGTATTACTTATATATTGACAGGTCTAAGATACATCAACATTTGTAAGCTGATTTATATTTTGTATGAACAATCTAAATCTGCAAAGTAGCTGGAAACTAAAAAGCAAATATCCATACATACCCGTACTCCCTACTTCCTTTATCCTCCTACCTACATCCCTTGATCCTTCCTCCCTCCATCCCTGCAAACCTTCATCCTTTAAGAGGGGACACATGTTGATGTAGAAGAGACATGAAGAAAGAGGGGACACAATGTTGATGTAGAAGAGCATGAAGAAAGAGGGGACACATGTTGATGTAGGATGTGCGGACATGAAGAAGAGGGGAACACATGTTGGATGTAGAACGAGCCATGACAGAAGAGGGGACCACATGTGTGATGTAGAAGAAGACATGAAGAAAGAGGGGACACATGTTGATGTAGAAAGAGACATGAAGAAGAGGGGACACATGTTGATGATAGAAAGAGAAATGAAGAAGAGGGTGACACATGTTGATGTAGAAGAACAGAAGACGAGGTGACACCATGTTGATGTAGAAGAGACATGAAGAAGAGGGGACACATGTTGATGTAGAAGAGACATGAAGAAGAGGGGACACATGTTGATGTAAGAAGACATGAAGAAGAGGGGACACATGTTGATGTAAGAAGAGAACTGAAGAAGAGGGGACACATGTTGATGTAGAAGAGACATGAAGAAGAGGGGACACATTTATGAGAAGAGAAATGAAAAGAGGGGACACATGTTGATGTAGAAGAGACATGAAGAAGAGGGGACCATGTTGATGTAGAAGAGACATGAGAGAGGGGACACATGTTGATGTAGAAGAGACATGAAGAAGAGGGGGACACATGTTGATGTAGAAGAGGACATGAAGAAGAGGGGACACATGTTGATGTAGAAGAGACATGAAGAAGAGGGGACACATGTTGATGTAGAAGGAAAAATGAAGAAGAGGGGACACATGTTGATGTAGAAGAGACATGAAGAAGAGGGGACACATGTTGATGTAGAAGAGACATGAAGAAGAGGGGACACATGTTTGATGTAGAAGAGACATTAAGAAGAGGGGACACATGTTGATGTAGAAGAGACATGAAGAAGAGGGGACACATGTTGATGTAGAAGAGACATGAAGAAGAGGGGACACATGTTGATGTAGAAGAGACATGAAGAAGAGGGGACACATGTTGATGTAGAAGACATGAAGAAGAGGGGACACATGCTGATGTAGAAGAGACATGAAGAAGAGGGGACACATGTTGATGTAGAAGAGACATGAAGAAGTGGGGACACATGTTGATGTAGAAGAGACATGAAGAAGAGGGGACACATGGTGATGTAGAAGAGACATGAGAAGTGGGGACACATGTTGATGTAGAAGAGACATGAAGAAGAGGGGACACATGTTGATGTAGAAGAGACATGAAGAAGAGGGGGACACATGTTGATGTAGAAGAGACCTGGAGAGAGGGGACACATGTTGATGTAGAGAGACGTTTTTGATGTAAAGAGACCTGAAGAGAGGGGACACATGCTGATGTAGAAGAGACATGAAGAAGAGGGGACACATGTTGATGTAGAAGAGACATGAAGAAGAGGGGACACATGTTGATGTAGAAGAGACACGAAGAAGTGGATTTTGCATAATAGGTGACCTTTAAGTCTATTACAATGCTTTGATGTCATTAGTTCCCTTACTAATAAACATATACCCACACACACACACCAGCATGGTTTCAGTCAGTCCTGTTTACAGAGAAACCGGTGTAATTATCCGGTTTTAAGGCTGTGATTACCAGCGACATTATTAGCACATCTCTTCCCTTCCTCTCCTCTCTCCTCTCTCCTCTCTCCTCTCTCCTCTCTCCTCTATCCTCCGTTTTTTTTATTGATCCGGTCTCAGTGTGGGCCGAGGGCACCCGTGAAGCTAAATCAACTAAATGACCGGCCATTCTTACTTCTTACATTAGCCGTGGTTTCAAAGTCTACCCCTCGCTGCGTGAATTGCCCGACACCACACACACACACCACACACACACACACACACACACACACACACACACACACACACACACACACACACACACACACACACACACACTTGTGCAACAGCAGAGTAGTCTGAACGGGACTAAACACAGTGGCAGTTAATACGCCGACCCACTGAGCGAGAGATATTGGAATTGACTGTGTGTGACAGGGCACTAACAATGTGTGTGTGTGTGTGTGTGTGTGTGTGTGTGTGTGTGTGTGTGTGTGTGTGTGTGTGTGTGTGTGTGTGTGTGTGTGTGTGTGTGAGAGAGAGAGAGAGAGAGAGAGAGAGAGAGAGTGAGTCAGGGTTTTCTGATGGTTGTCCATTTTTAGAAGTGTATCTCGTGTGGTTTTTGTCTCGGTTAACATATGTTGATGAAGTTGTTTGTGCTTTCTGGTCAGTTTTTGCAAGTGTGTGTGTGTTTGTGTGTGTGTGTTTTCTGATTACGTCCATTTTGCACATCTGCACCTCTTTAAGTGTTGTCAATTTGTTGACATTAGTTTGATATGTGTCACGGTTTGTACAATTAATGAGTTTGTGTTTGTGTCTTGACGGGTTGTCAATGAGTGGACATTAATTGCTTGATATTAAATGGCTTGCATAAGTTCATGAGTCTATGTGTGTGAGTGTGTGTGTGCGTGTGTGTGTGTGTGTGTGTGTGTGTGTGTGTGTGTGTGTGTGTGTGTGTGTGTGTGTGTGTGTGTGTGTGTGTGTGTGTGTGTGTGTGTGTGTGTCTCTGATTGGCACTCATTATGGGCCAGTGTATCTCATGAGGGGTTGTTCATTTGCGGACACTTTTGTTTTATAATAGTCACCGTTTGCATATGTTCATAATTCTGTGTTTGTGTGAGGTCTCTGGTCAGTTTGCACGTCTCCTTCTCTCTGTGTGTGTGTGTGTGTGTGTGTGTGTGTGTGTTGTGTGTGTGTGTGTGTATGTGTGTGTGTGTGTATGTGTGTGTGTGTGTGTGTGTGTGTGTGTGTGTGTGTGTGTGTGTGTGTGTGTGGTGTGTGTGTGTGTGTGTGTGTGGTTGTGTGTGTGTTGGTGGTGGGTGACAGGAGGGGGGGGGGGGTTGCAGTGATGGCCATTTTAATTTTAATGATGAAGTCAGTGGAGTAGAGATAGTTCTAATTTGCCATGGCGCTCCCCAGTGGCCTGACATAATGGGCTGAAAATGGGCTCTGAATTAAAGTTAGGCTTTCCAAACACAGCCAGGTGGACGGGTGTCTACACACACACACACACACACACACACACACACACACACACACACACACACACACACACACACACACACACACACACACACACACACACACACACACACACACACACACACACACAGGAGCTGAGTCACACCATCAGATGAGATACAGTTGTTGTGTATTAGTCATCATCATGAACTCAAACCAGAAGTTTTCAGAAGGCAAACACAGGTATGAGTTCATTAAATGTAGAAAAAAAACTATTTTATGTGCCATGGTTACTTTAGTCTATTCTGTTACATGAATGTCTGCTTTCTCTAGGTGTTATAAAAGCAATACTGTCTGTCATTAATAATTAATAATGTTCCCAGGATGTACGAAATAACTCAATAACCTAACTGCGGCAAACTTTAAGTTCCTGCGTGTACCAGAATACAGTGGCTGAAATGTTAAATCTACAATGAAGAAACAAGTCCTTAAAAGTAGAATTAATTAACACCCACATTAGCTTCTATGTTAATATGATCCAACAGTTTTATTTAAAGGTTTCAACCAGGGTAACAATTCAGACACCCAATAGACTTTACAAACAATCTCTGCAGATACTAAAAGGTGGATTTTAAATATTCAGAACATCTGATTGGTCAGAGATGATCATCAACAGGGCAACACGGGACATCCTGCACACACCTGACATTTCTAAAGAGACCCTATTATGTTTTTTGGAGGTCTTCACTTCACTTTCCTGTAGTGTGTTATATAGGTTTTTAGTGCATGTTAATGGTCTGCAAAGGCTAAAATCATAGTTACATATGTTATGGAATCAAACCTGAAAATTAGATGAGCACAAGATGTCCTCTTTATCCCCTCAAAGATACAAAATAACCAGATTGATTGTATAACTGACCTGAGATCTGACTGAACCAGCATTAAAATACATGAGGGTATGAACAATGGAGTATATATTTCCTGTTACATGTTGGAGTGTGTTTGAACTGCAATGTCACCAATCTGCTTACAAAAATAGAAATAAACCCACTCTACATTTTCAGTGATAATACCTCTTTGAGCTGTGCAGTGATTTTTCGAGATACTGGAGCCATTAACACACTCCTGGAAAATAGAGACATTCTGTTTAAAGCTTTCTGCTTCGTTGTGCTGCTGTTGTTGTTGTTGTTGTTGTTGTTTTCTCTTAGACATATTTTTTATTCATCCTCCAAAGTAGCAGAGTCTCAATAATAACCTGCCTTAATTAAGAGTCACTTTTCTGTCCACCTACAAAGACCTCCAATTACAAAACTGTGCACTGAGGCGCCCATTGAAAGAAACTGTGGACCAACAAGACAGGAAATAAATGGCGCGTTTCCACTACACGGCCTCGCTCGGCCCCGCTCGGTATGGCTGGGCCTCGTTAGGACTGGCTCACTTTATGGCGCATTTCCATTACAGTTTAGGAACTGGGGTAGTATCTATAGTAACGCAGTGTAGGCGGAGCCGTGACGTCATCTTCAGAGGACCCCAGAAAAACAACACAGCCGTTAGCTGTTAGCACTCAGAGCTCACAGCTCCTCATATATGTTCAGAAACTAGACAAAAGTTAAACAAGTACAAACCACAGACTGCCTGTGTCATGGTGAATACAGTCGCTGCTTTATTTATGTCTGTATAGGCCGTTGTTGTGAGTGTGGACGGTCGGAGCATATACAACGTTAGCTTAGCCAATCTCCATTTAGAAAACACGCATTTTAAAAGGTTTTTCGCCTGCCGTCTGTCTGCAGACTTGTCAAAGCATTAATTCATGGTTGTTACTAACCGGTATCAGTATGTTGTTACTTCGGCATCATTTTGAAACGTGTATTACAATTAAATCACGGTCAAATATGTCCATCTTGTTGTAGTTGTTGCCCCCTTGCCAGCGATGCTCTCTCTAGTTTAGCATACTCAGCCCGACTCAGCCTCGTTGTCTCTGGCCCTAGACCCGCGATTTTATGAGGCCAGAAAAACTGTGAATTAGGACCCGCCGGCCGGTACTAGGCCAAGTGGAAACGCAACCAAAGACGGGCCGCTGACGTCACAGCCCTCTTAAACCGTGCTCTGCGCTGTAGTGGAAACGCGCCAAAAAACAGACTCAGTTCAATTTGATGTGTGTGAGGTGCATGCATCTGTATAGCCAACATAGTCTCACAAAAAAAACGTGTAATAGCTACGTTGGTCCACAGGGCAAAAAGGAAGTATATTCACAAATAACCCTCTTAAGACGTGACATGGATACAATATTTTTTCCTATTAATTTCTAATGAGCAGTGTCCATGTCACGTGATCACAAACTTTCCCAGTGAGAAAAAAAAAACGTTGCGGACACCCGATTTATTTTTAGTTGAAAATCCCAAATTGGATAGTTCGGCCGTTAAAATGCTTTTTGATTACATTTCTATCGAGAAGTTTATATTGTACTTTTGGAATCTACTTCCAGTGGATGTGTAGGATCCATAGTTTGATAGATATTCCGAAGATTATTTGAGCTCCATGTTTTTTTTTACAAAATATTGTATCCATGTCACGTCTTGAGAGGGTTATTTGTGAATATACTACGTTTTTGTGGACCAACGTAGCTATGACACGTTTATTTGTGAGACTGCTGGTATAGCTTAGTAGTGCATTTCTGAATAGTTTCTCCTGTATTTGCAACAGGGAAAACGTAAACAAAGCAAAATAACAGTGTGGCAGATAATACAGATGACATCAGGAAATATGAATTACATCTGGGATTGTTCTATCCATCCCATTGCAGAACTACATAGAAAATAAGCCAACAGTTAAGATTGTACTGGGACTCACAGCTAATGATAGTAATAACTAAACCTTTAGGTAAATGTTGTGGAGTGACAAGAACAATATCACTTGTATTTGAGCAGAAATCAAAAGTAAAGAGCAGCAGGAACTCTCATTTTCTCCGAATTAATGTTCTCTTTCCATCACTTGGAACCAACTTCCTTCCCCTCCGTCTATCACTCACACAACAGCTTTTTTCTCTATAAATAAGGCGATGCTAGACTGTCTGTCTTTAACCATCATGAAGACTGAAATGCCAGAATGATAAATGTCAGTAATATCAACGACGTCTTCTCTCAGCCACAACAATAACATTAAGGCGAGCAGCTTTAGGTGGAAATATCCATCTTGAGGAACACGACGATATATAAAATCCACTGAAGATTTGATATTTGATTTTCCAAATGTTTTGTTTTCGGTTGGTAATTTGAATCGATTCCTGCATCACAAACAACACGATGACCTTTCCCAATGAGCAGTGAGGAAAGGCTGATTCACCCCTGGTGTTTGGGTGCTTAAACAGCAGGACTTTGCCTTTGTTCCTCTCATTATGGGCTGTTTGTTTGCATAATTTCACCACATTTGCAGACCTAACCCACAACCACTTCGGACATGAGAGATATTTAGTTTGAGTTACACTCTCAGTGTTCAGATTGGCGATTTAGGGGCAGATTTTCCCAGAGAAGATTATTTATTTGAATATATCTTTCTTTTTGTTTAAGACACAAAGAAAATACATTTGGTACATCAATTGAACAACCATACATAGTGGATCTTGGAAAAGGCGTACAATATTTAAATCACAATTATACCAGAGAAGCTTATTTGCTGAAGGACACCATCACAGATTTCATGAAGATACTGCATTTCAATGTATTAGCTTTGAAAGGGTTGATGCAATTTTCTTTTTTTCAGGTGTATATCAGTATGTAGTGTCTCTACTTTAAAGAGTCCTCTCCTGCTGATGTTCAGGTGTATATCAGTATGTAGTGTCTCTACTTTAAAGAGTCCTCTCCTGCTGATGTCCAGGTGTGTATATCAGTATGTATTGTCTCTACTTTAAAGATTCCTCTCCTGGCTGATGTTCAGGTGTATATCAGAGTATGTAATGTAGTTCTCTACTTTAAAGAGTCCTCTCCTGCTGATGTCCAGGTTGTATATCAGTATGTAGTGTCTCTACTTTAAAGAGTCCTCTCCTGCTGATGTCCAGGTGTATATCAGTATGTAGTGTCTCTACTTTAAAGAGTCCTCTCCTGCTGATGTCCAGGTGTATATCAGTATGTAGTGTCTCTACTTTAAAGAGTCCTCTCCTGCTGATGTTCAGGTGTATATTCAGTATGTAGTGTCTCTACTTTAAAGAGTCCTCTCCTGCTTGATGTCCAGGTGTATATCAGTATGTAGTGTAATCTACTTTAAAGAGTCCTCTCCTGCTGATGTTCAGGTGTATATCAGTTTGTAGTATCTCTACTTATAAAGAGTCCTCTCCTGCTGATGTTCAGGTGTATATCAGTTGTAGTATCTCTACTTTAAAGAGTCCTCTCCTGCTGATGTTCAGGTGTATATCAGTTTGTAGTGTCTCTACTTTAAAGAGTCCTCTCCTGCTGATGTTCAGGTGTATATCAGTATGTAGTGTCTCTACTTTAAAGAGTCCTCTCCTGCTGATGTTCAGGTGTATAATCAGTATGTAGTGTCTCTACTTTAAAGAGTCCTCTCCTGCTGATGTTCAGGGTATATCTCAGTATGTAGTGTCTCTACTTTAAAGAGTCCTCTATCCCTGCTGATGTTCAGGTGTATATCAGTCTGTAGTTGTCTCTACTTTAAAGAGTCCTCTCCTGCTCTGATGTTCAGAGTGTATATCAGTATGTAGTGTCTCTACTTTAAAGAGTCCTCTCCTGCTGATGTTCAGGTGTATATCAGTATGTATGTCTCTACTTAAAGAGTCCTCTCCTGCTGATGTTCAGGTGTATATCAGTATGTAGTGTCTCCTACTTTAAGAGTCCTCTCCTGCTGATGTTCAGGTGTATATCAGTATGTAGGTTTCTACTTTAAAGAGTCCTCTCCTGCTGATGTCCAGGTGTATATCAGTATGTAGTGTCTCTACTTTAAAGAGTCCTCTCCTGCTGATGTTCAGGTGTATATCAGTATGTAGTGTCTCTACTTTAAAGAGTCCTCAATCCTGCTGATGTTCAGGTGTACATATCAGTATGTAGTGTTTCTACTTTAAAGAGTCCTCTCCTGCTGATGTTCAGGTGTATTCAGTATGTAGTGTCTCTACTTTAAAGAGTCCTCTCCTAGCTGATGTTCAGGGTTATATCAGTATGTAGTGTCTCTACTTTAAAGAGTCCTCATCCTGCTGATGTTCAGGGTGTATATCAGTATGTAGTGTCTCTACTTTAAAGAGTCCTCTCCTTGCTGATGTTCAGGTGTATATCAGTATGTAGTGTCTCTACTTTAAAGAGTCCTCTCCTGCTGATGTTCAGGTGTATATCAGTATGTAGTTGTCTCTTACTTAAAGAGTCCTGCTGCCTGCTGATGTTCAGGTGGATATCAGTAAGTAGTGTCTGCTAACTTTAAAGAGTCCGTATGTAGTGTCTCTACTTTAGAAGAGTCCTGCTCCTGCTGATGTTCAGGTGTATATCAGTATGTAGTGGTCCTCGACTTTAAAGAGTCCTCTCCTAGCATGATGTTCACAGGTGTATATCAGTATGTAAGATGTCCTCTAATCTTAAAGAGTCATCTCCTGCCTGATGGTTCAGGTGTATGATGCAGTATGTAGTGTGCTCTACTTTAAAGAGTCCTTCCAGTCCTGCTGATTGTTCACAGGGTGTTCAGGTGTATATCAGTATGGTTAGTGTCCTCTACTTTAAAGAGTCCTCCTCTCTGCTGATAGTTCAGGGTGTATATCAGTATGTAGTGTCTAAAGTCTCCTATAAATGCTGTTCGTTTCTCTGCCATTTGTATTTCAGTATATGTGTATACGAACAGATCAACAAACTGCCAGAATGCCGTAAAATCGGATTTCAATTTTTAAGATTTAAATTCTTCTTTCCAACCTTTTTACCCTCACTTCCTTCATCTCGCTAAAACAAACATTTTCACACTAGATATTAATGCATCAGCACACCAGCATATTAATAACCTGGCTTGGGAACAAGGCTTTTGTATAGCCTCAGACGATGAGGTGTGTGTGTGTGTGTGTGTGTGTGTGTGTGTGTGTGTTTGTGTGTGTGTGTGTGTGGTGTGTGTGTGTGTGTGTGTGTGGTGTGTGTGTGTGTGTGTGTGTGTGTGTGTGTGTGTGTGTGTGTGTGTGTGTGTGTGTGTGTGTGTGTGTGTGTGTGTGTGTGTGTGTGTGTGTGAGGATGAATAGTTGTTGTGAGACTACACTGTTAGGACTCAGCTCCAAACTGACTGGAGGCCAGGAAGTGTGTGAGCCAGAAATCTCAGCCTGTGGCCAAGTGATCATGGAGCCATTTGTAGTGATCATCGCTGCTATCTGCCCGCGCTGATATGTTGATTTCCTGCTACCAGACAGAGAAAACCTGCTGGATAAAAAGAAAAGGGGTGAAAGAATGATACACCCTCGCCACTCAGTGGACTTACTTGATCTTTAAAGTTCAGTAGTAAGTGTGAGTCAGTTTGTCAGCTTGACATTCAGGACAGAAAGTGGAGGAGATGTTGTTAGACAAACACACACTGACAGACAGCTTCATGGGGTCAAACATGGAGACCTTTCCACACTAATGCAATCAGACAGATCAGTGTGAACCTTAAAGGGGACCTCTGTCATTTACAAATGCACTATATGATGTTTTTGGAGGGATCGGTTACAGAAATTATGCATCATCTGGATCTTTCGTCCAAATTTGCTCAAGCTTTACAGTTTTCCATTATGGAAGTCATTAATATATCTCATAAGGAATCCCTTCTTTCTGTAAAATTGGATATATACAATATTAAGATCACATAACTCCTTTTGGTTCACTCGTTAATGTGTGTTTAATCAGGGCACAGAGAAACAGGGAAGTTCAAAGAGCGACTGTTAAAGATCACCTATCATGCAAAATGCACTTTTTCATGTCTTTTATACATAAAGATGTGTCCCCGGTGTGTCAGAAAATAAAACCCTCTCTCTTTTCCTCCGGACCCAAATCTCTGAAAAACAGGGCTACAACGGAGCTGATCCAGATTTGCGTCCGATATGACGTAATATCTGAAATGTGGACACACGGCACTATCAGAAACGTTGCTATCAGAAACAATGCCCGACTGTTTTGGAAGTAATATGGTCTTTGTTTACATTAGCATCGCTAACACTCAGAGCTAACCTGTACTGGAGAGAGTATGTGTGTCAAGAAGCAGGAAATAAAAAGGAACTCACCTTGTGGTATAACCTGAGAGAGAAAAAAAGCATTTGAGCTCCATACTGTTTCAGAAATAATCCTTGATGTGGTTTGGAACATGATATGGTGTTTA
This sequence comes from Trematomus bernacchii, assembly GCF_902827165.1. NCBI lineage: Eukaryota > Metazoa > Chordata > Actinopteri > Perciformes > Nototheniidae > Trematomus > Trematomus bernacchii. The sequence continues at coordinate 1,762,278 of NW_022987550.1, forward strand.
ATCACGGCAGCATTTAGCTGTATGTCGTAGAATTTTGAGCAGGCATTAGCTCCGCCCCCTCTTTTTTTTTTTTTTAAGATAAGGACCCAAAATCACAGGGCTGAATAGAGGGATATGAGGGATGCCTAAAATGCATGATCTGTTTGGTATTTTGAGCAAAACACATCATAGACATGTTTTTGATATACTTGTATATATCTGAGACCTATAATATATGCCTTAAAATAGCATACATGCAATAGGAGACCTTTGAAGGGGAACTCTGTCATTTAGAAGTGCACTTTATGATGTTTTTGAAAGGGATGGGTTACAGAAATGACCAAATGAATCATATTAAATTAAGAGATATTGTGATTTAGGTAAGGAGGAAAAGAGAGAGAGTTTTATTTTCTGATACTTTTTGAGTTCCCTTACACAACGGTACACAGGGATGTCTTTCATACACATCATTTTGTATAAAAGACATCAAAAAGTGCAAAGGTGACATTTAATAAAAAAATATGGAGTAAAATGCAATGTTTATGTGTGTCTATGTGTAAAAAATACTTATTCTTACGGCAAAAATGAACATGTTCCCATCGTCAAAATGATGCAACAGAGGATGAGATATCTGGATTTTTAGGGGGAAGTTCAGAATTAGAGAAACAGACACAATTAAATGTTTAAGAGGGTGCTATAAAGCTTTCTCTACACTCTTTTTTACGCTGTTTTTGTGCTGCGTCAGCCCTTTTTCTCCAGTCTTCAGTGTGCCACCCTGTCCCAATAACGCAGAGTGGCCGCTCTGATCTGAGACACACGGACAGAATCAATCAACACTTCCAATCAGGCCTAATGGAAACACTGACTTTAAACACAACACACACTGTGGAGCTCCTGCAGGTTCTCATAGGAAACACAAACTGTGAATGACCTCCCACGTCCTGCAGAAACCAATTAACACACGTTGTAATTATCAAATGTGTGAGGAGATTGTTAATTGAGCAACACTTTGTTTTTAAAAACATTTTCACTTCGTCTAACAACCTTCAACATCGTGCTAATATTGGCCGTGGTGTTGTGGATCATTCACAGGCATAAAATCAACCTACTGTAATGTAATATAAGTTTAAATGTTGGCCATGAGGGTTGTGCAATAGGCCACCATTGTCAGTAGGTGCTTCTTTGTATTGTGTTCAAACGGTGTACGAGTGATGATATGTGTATGTATTTTAATGTTTACTATGTTTGTATACGTACATGTATGTGGAACTTCCTTACGGGGAGAATAAAGTATATCGTATGGTATCGTAACCTAATGAACGTTCTGTACTCTTGTACTTGTTCGTCCCAATGGTACCATAGCTTGCTTGTTATTTCATCAGTAACAACTGTTCCTCTTCCCATTCCTTCATTTTATCAGACGATATTAGCATTGGCATTGGAAGAAGGTTTCTGAATATCGTCGTCTCTCCACTCTCTCCAGACTTTCTTTATTACTTTATTAAATGTAACAAAAGACACATTTTGTCCATGACACATTTATCAGTTTCTCTTAAGAATTTCCTCCATAAGTATCACATTATGAGTAAGACCTCTCTACCTTTCAGTCTTTTTTTACGGTTCTTTATCGCCCTCTCACTCACGGTGATGTAGCTCAAACAAGCAGTGCACTTTACAGAGAATGTAAAGCACCCTCCAACTCATAATGCATTTCACCTGAGATATAACTGACCTGATGTCTGCTCAGGTTCTGCATGATGTAATGTTCTGCTTGATGTAATGTTCTGTATGATGTAATGTTCTGGCCTTGGCCAAGGGACGGAGCCTCTGCCAGAAACTGTAAAGATGTCTGGAAGGACGAACCGGTGCATCTCCTGCCAGAGGAGACAAGACAAGGTTCCTCTTCACTTTCTGGAGAGCCCGCAGCACAATGACACTCGCATTCATTTCCAGATTGCAGGAGAGGAGCTGAGGACAGTTCCAAACCAACACATGGGAGAAAAGGAACATCATGATATAAAACAAGTCCAAAAGTGTACAAGCAAGCTAAAGAAAATGTGGTTCACTGAAAGGATATTAAACCCTTTAAAGGTGCTCACTTAAAGATTATCCTCTTTTTCAACAATATATTAAGGTCTCAGATATATACAGAACCTGTCTCTGATTGGCTGAAACACTAAACAGATCATTAACCTGTTAAGCCGCCAAGCCTGTTTTTAAGGTCTCAGGCTCGAAAATGACATTCCCAGAACAAATGACTATATCTTCACTTCTAAAAGGGTTAAATTAATAATCTTTTTTCTCAAAGCAATGATAAACCTGTGAGTTAGATGTAGAAAAGTCAGAATCAATATAGATCTTTTAAATTGTAAAGTAAATTCAGATTGAACATAGTAAAAAAATGTAAATTATAGTGTCCGTCCAAAAGAATTAAATTACTTATAGTGAAAACTACCCTTGAATGATGGGATCGGAGACTAAAAGCTTTAGGAATCCAAACTATAACATATAATAAGTACCCTGTATCAAGATTGATGCAAAACAAGTTAAATTTGACCTTTTTAGAGAGATTTAGAAAAAAAACACACTTCTGGGGTCATTTGCGTGCATTTTCCATATCTCTGGCCCCCTTTGCTCGATTTTGATGATTGACATCTCTTTATAACCGTTAGAGCCAATAGAATCGAGGGGAGGTTCCTAAAATCCATCTAAACATTACTCATTGGTGAATGAGTGCTTTAATGCCATTGAACACGACTTTTGATCAGAGTTTCAAAAGTGCTGATTCTGTGTCTGTAGCTTTAAATGCTAATGAGCTGCTGCTGGCCACGCCCCTCTGAGAGATGATTGGTTTAAAAGAACACAATGGTGCTCTAGGAGGAGATTCAGGTGATAAAGTGTGTGTGGGGGGGGGGGGGGTTACCTTGGTTGCTGATCGGCTAATGGTTACACAAGACAAAAAATCGTTTTGACATCATAAAGTGGCCAAAATCTGATCAGCTCATTTTCAGACAGGTTTTTATATAAATGGATCAGGACAAAAAGATAATTTGGTAGATTTGAGTTTGAACAGAAGTCATGCATTGTTACTTTAGACCATGTCAGACGAGACAATAGTAACACAATTAGACAAACTCAAATTATATATCTTCTTTGTGTTTTTGATAAAGAATTCTGACAATATCCTAGATAATATGTAACTGCAAGCATGTTGTCAGTCATACTAACCAGACGGCAGCTTATAATTAAAGGGGACCTATCATGCAAAATGCACTTTTGTACGTCTTTTATACATGAATATGTGTCCCCGGTGTTCCAGGGAACTCACCAAGTGTCAGAAAACACAACCCTCTCTATTTTCCTCCATACCCAAATCTCTAAAAAAGGCGCTGCAACGGATCTGATAAAAACTGATCCAGATTTGAACACTGTCCTGACGTCAGGACGGTGGCGCTACGGCTATTGGGCCAACTCCACCAATCAGGAGGAGACAACCACGGCATTGCCGTTCGAAAGCGCTGGAGACGCTGTAGTACATATGCCAGGCCTGTAGATGGTGCTGTTCTCACTGAATCAACCCTTGCAAAAACAGAGCTAACATTTTTCAAATTGAGCTAAATGAGGCATGGCTAAAATGCATGATCTGTTTGGTATTTTGAAAAAAAAAAAGTATAAATATGCCTTATATAGGTATGGTCCTACACTATATTATTCAAATATAGCATGATAGGTCCACTTTGAGCTAAATTCAGCCAATTGGTTCAAACTGAGTTTAAAACACATAGGATATCTTTATATTATGTTATAAAGCATCAGGCAATAGGCTATATGTCAAGAAATATATAGTCTTATATTGACTGGTTATGTCAAACACTGCGAAATAAACACTGAAGTTAAACCTGTCCATTAAACTGAACAAGTTTAGCGGACATGGCAAACTTCTGGATGTATAAAAGTACTATAAATCTGTCAAATGATCATTATTATTACATATGCTACAAGAAATGTATCGCATGAGTGAATTTACTTTTAAGTTTCATTTTTAAAGGAAAATAAACTTTAAAACATTGCCTGAACTCCTCCAAAGTGTATTTTCTGTTTTGATGATGGTACAAATCTCACAGAGCAATAAACATGGATTGGAGAATTATGAAAATGATAAAGTCTTTATTTGAACACTAATGGGATTTAATAATAAAAAAACATCATTTGTATAGCACTTTCATACAAAACATGCAGCTCAAAGTGCAAAAATTACATATATTTTTAATTGAAATGTATTAGGGTAAGAAAAAAGTGCTAAGTGTTGCAGAGAAAAGTAATAATAAGAATTAAATTCAGCCTTGCACTCGTTTTCGGTCAAATTAGGTTAATTTATTTTTATATTTCAGACTTTACTCAGACCAACCTTTTTTCAATCATCACATTTATTTATCAGCCTATAAAGGTGTGCTTTATGACATTGCATATTCTAGTAATTCCAGCCCAATGCTCGTCCCGTATTACATGTTTTATGTCTTTTATCGCTCCTGTTTTATTATTGCATTGCATTACGTTGTATATTCTTTGTGTCTCTGCTGCAGGTCAGCTCTCCCTCGAGGACGATTCAAGACCTGAACTCAGAAAACCTCTGTTCGCTTGCTGTGTTCTTACGGAGCCTCGGCAACAACTATCTGCAAAAAGAAACCGTGCGTCCACGTCTTCTTTATAAATAGCTCTAATTTTGTCCGGATCTGCTTTGGTGATTTCATAAAATGCTAAAATGTCTACAGACAAGGCTCACATGAACAACAGCTTATACAGTTAATGTGCTGCAGGTGACCATGAATGCACCACGATATTAAAAGTCTTTATCAAATATTCTAGACAAAAGGTGTGAAGGATCGACTTCTGCAGCATTTTCACAGTGATTTTAAATAATAAAGTACATTTGTATTTTTCTTGATATGTGCTAGAGTCTAAATTTGAGAGGGAAATTGAGGTATAATTACTATTTTCTTGTCTCATTAAGATAACGACTTATTTCTTATTATCATATTCCTTTTACCGGTACAGTATGTAAAGATTATGATCAAATATATTGCATTGCTTAATCAGTGTTTATTTGGCCTTTTACCCCTTAGAAAACAGCACATGTGTTTCCTTTTAACACTTTGGACTAGGGGTGCATACCGGTTCCCGGTATTACCGAAATACCGGTTACTGGTGGCTACGGTATACCGTACCGAAATCAGATCCGGTTTTCGATATTTTTTTTTTTTTTTTTTTTTTATAAAAGTGAGGCATAATATCCTTAAACTTGTGCCCAAACCGTCGGAATTACGATGTCAATTTCACAGTGAAACTCCGCAACCAAGTCACTTTTGAAAATCTAAAGTGTGGCTGCATATGACTGCCAGTCTGAATGGTGGGGTCTGTAACCACTGCCAGTCTGAATGGTGGGGTCTGTAACCACTGCCAGTCTGAATGGTGGGGTCTGTAACCACTGCCAGTCTGAATGGTGGGGTCTGTAACCACTGCCAGTCTGAATGGTGGGGTCTGTAACCACTGCCAGTCTGAATGGTGGGGTCTGTAACCACTGCCAGTCTGAATGGAGGGGTCTGTAACCACTGCCAGTCTGAATGGTGGGGTCTGTAACCACTGCCAGTCTGAATGGTGGGGTCTGTAACCACTGCCAGTCTGAATGGTGGGGTCTGAAACCACTGCCAGTCTGAATGGTGGAGTCTGTAACCACTGCCAGTCTGAATGGTGGGGTCTGTAACCACTGTCAGTCTGAATGGTGGGGTCTGTAACCACTGCCAGTCTGAATGGTGGGGTCTGTAACCACTGCCAGTCTGAATGGTGGGGTCTGTAACCACTGCCAGTCTGAATGGTGGGGTCTGTAACCACTGCCAGTCTGAATGGTGGGGTCTGTAACCACTGCCAGTCTGAATGGTGGGGTCTGAAACCACTGTCAGTCTGAATGGTGGGGTCTGTAACCACTGCAAGAAGTTTATTTCTGGGAAAGGTGGCAACACATCCAACCTCCAACCAATGCTGTCTCGTTTGGCAACCAAGTACCTTTGTGTTCAGGGAAGCAGCGTGCCAAGAGAGAGAGTGTTCAGTTTAGCAGGTGATACCCTACGCTGTGAAAGGGCCCGTTTGGATCCAGAGAGCAGATATGCTCATCTTCTTGAAGATGAATGCACAAAACTGAACTGTGATGGGATTTGTTTTCTTTCATCAGGCAAATGTTGATTTTAAGGATGCTATTTGTTTTATGTGCAATGCCGAGATCTCATGATCCTTTATGTGTTCTCTGGTCAGTCGAATCTCAGGTTGAATATTGATTATACTGGTGCTATTTTATTTTTCCATTGACAAGATGTACTATTCCCGCCTGATGGTTGTTATAAATGATATTGCAGAATCAGTTTTCTTCATAGATAACGTGTTTTTCATTGTTTGTTCAGTACTAAAAGGTCCAAGTCCCACAATTGAATTTAATATTCATTTGACATGTTAACTATATAATAAAGCGCTTCATGGGAGTAATTGCGGGATGATAAAATGTTTCCCTTATGCAACATGAAAGTATCACGATATGTATCGGTTGAGTATCGGTATCGTTCAGTGGTATCGGTATCGGTATCGGTATCGTAAAAAAGTCAACGATATGCATCCCTACTTTTAGACGTTAATCAGTTATTAGCAGCATCATCAAAGAGAAATATCCACTCATCAGAAATGTCATTTAAAGGGGACCTATCATGCAAAATGCACTTTTGTACGTCTTTTATACATGAATATGTGTCCCCGGTGTTCCAGGGAACTCACCAAGTGTCAGAAAACACAACCCTCTCTATTTTCCTCCATACCCAAATCTCTAAAAAAGGGGCTGCAACGGATCTGATAAAAACTGATCCAGATTTGAACACTGTCCTGACGTCAGGACGGTGGCGCTACAGCTATTGGGCCAACTCCACCAATCAGGAGGAGACAGCCACGGCCATTGCCGTTCGAAAGCGCTGGAGACGCTGTAGTACATATGCCAGGCCTGTAGATGGTGCTGTTCTCACAGAATCAGCCCTTGCTAAAACAGGGATAAAAAATGTCAAATTGAGCAAAATGAGGCATGGCTAAAATGCATGATCTGTTTGGTATTTTGAAAAAAAAAAGTATAAATATGCCTTATATACACTATATTATTAAAATATAGCATGATAGGTCCACTTTAAATAATAGTTTGATGCTCAAAATGGTTAAATGATCCAATATTTTGTGTACAAAACAAGCAAAATTCAGAAAAATAAAATAAAATGTGATGCAGAACATTTCTACTAACACCTTATTTATTACGGCAACTCCCTTTTATCCCAGGGTGTCCCACCACATCCATTACAATTATTATGACATGTGTCTGCATGTGTGACAAAATGAAAGAGGGTTTCATCCTCTGATTCCAATTCTAAAAGCCTACTGACAAGTACAAGGAAAAAAGCACCACATTACTCAGCAGCTCTACACTGACTCCCAGTAAAGTACAGAGATGATTTAAAAAATACATCTTCTCACTTACAAAGCGCTGCATGGTCAGGCAACATCGTACCTAAAATATTGTTTAATCCACTACTGTCTCTCTAGAGCAGGGGTCTCCAACCTTTCTTCATCTGAGAGCTACTTGCATCACATCGCTTACATTTATTCACATAGCCCTCATTAGTTGAATTAAGCTATCATTTTGTACACGTGTGAAATTGCAATACCTAAAGCTTGTCAAAAATCTTAACTTCACATCAAGGTCCAAGAAAACGAAAATGTCTCACATATTATTATCATGGCCCACATAGTACATCACCTTAATCACCACCTTACAAGCATCTTATGACACATGTGTAAAATAAGTGCATTCCCTCTTTTTGACAGTTAGTGAGATGAATGGCACTGCATGGAGTCCACCATAGAGGGGTCTGCTGGACCCACTTATGTTCACTCTAATACAGTCATGTAAATGTTAATCAGTCAGTCTTGTTCTGTATTTAGCTGTCATTCATGTCAGAAAAAGCTGCTTCACAAAGGCATGTAGAGCCAAATAAAGCAGACATGTTCAGTGCTGCTTGGTGAATGTTCTTATAGTTTTCTGGGTCTACAAGGCTCCAGAAATGTTCTGAGTTTTGCTGAGACTTAAGCTGAACATGATTTTGGAGATTTATAACCTCCATCTCCATCTCCACAGGATTGACACTGAACAGTTGTTCAGCCACCTTTTTCTTCTTCTTCTTCTTCGTCTTGACATGAAATTATAAACCATAATAAATCAATTGTATAGGTCTAGCCTCCCTTTATCTGTGTGTGAAATTGTTCTAAAAAAAACCCTAATGCTTCTGCAGTCTACAGTAGCTGCAGGTCCTAGTAATGGTCTTTTGTTAAAAAAGAAAAGACACTGAAGGTCCTGAATGTGGCATCACATGCATGACTTGAGTCTGAACACAGCAGACAACAGGAGTATTTACAACAGCATATAAAAACAAAAATAGTGCATGTGGGTGCACACTTACATTCTTACTGTTACACATCCATGAATGTATGAGATTAAGTTAGCTTCATCATATCTCAATCAGGGATTAAGTGAATAATAAAGTTTCTATCGGGTCACTATCAGCCTGTCACTCATTATTTTCAGGGAGGGGGCGGGGTTTGGAGGAACAGAGGAGACGGTGATCGTGGAAGCTTTCCTCCTGCCTTCACAAACTTTACACAAGTATTTATCAACTGAAAATAGCAAGAGGACATTCATACTCTGCAATCCAAGACTTGATTAAATCCACCATAAACCTGACATGATGATAACGAGTGTTTTTCAAAAAACACAAATCCCTCCCTGTGTGTCTCTGAGCCGCAGCGACAGGGCCTGATTCAGAGCGGGTCATTCTGCTGTTAGTTCTGGACTGGTGTTGGTGGAGAAAGCAGACTGCTCCGTGTGTGGTGTCGCTGTGCTGCTGTCACGTCTGTTCCTTGATCACTGCGTCACCGACCAATTTGATATTCGTGTGACAGAAACAATTATAAAATAAAAAAACGTTATTGTCCAGCCGCGGCCGGAAAATCAATAAGCAACCTTACTACGCTATAATCGGTAATTGAGCGGCGAGCTATTGAAAAGCTGCCTGTGATTGACGTGTTGGAGAGCACTGCTCTAAAGCATCCAATGGTGCAAGTCTGTCCAAAAGTCCACAAAACCGGATCAGGAGTCAGAGCGTTCGACTACCAAGCTCCTTTCTCTGGAACCAACATCCTGTTTTTATCAGAGGGACAGAGAGTGTCCAAACGCTGAAAACCTTCCTTTTTAACAACGCCTATAGTTAGAGCTGGTTCCAGATTATTCCGTATGAACGTTCTCCTGGTTCCTGCATGTTATGGTATTTTATTTTCCGGGTTAGGGTTAGGGTTAGAGTACTTTTCCCAGTATAGTTCCGATATAGTTCCGAAAATTTGCGTTCACACCAAAAAAATCCGGAACTAGAACTTAGTTCATCAGAACCTTTTCAACACCTTTTCCGTCCCTGCTAGAGAGCAGGTACTTTCATGGGAAAAAAAGGTTCCCATTTCTGATTGGCTGGACGGATTGCAAACCACGCCCCGTAAAACTCCCAAAAAGTTTTGTGAAGCCGCCATTTTATTATCCTCGCATTAACATTATTAGCATTAGCATTAGCCCAGCGCACCAACGGAGAGAGACTAACTTATGGCAACACAAAATGAAAAATGGGAGCGGTAGAGATGAGGAGGTGTCGGCGTTCTGGCGATTTATTCGGAAGGCTTCAGTCAGGGGCGTTTCCTGGACCTGGAAACATTCGGGGCTTAGCCCACAGTTCATTAAGGTACATTTATGGCGCGTTTCCACTACAGCGCGGAGCACGGTTTAAGAGGGCTGTGACGTCAGCGGCCCGTCTTTGGTTGCGTTTCCACTTGGCCTAGTACCGGCCGGCGGGTCCTAATTCACAGTTTTTCTGGCCTCATAAAATCGCGGGTCTAGGGCCAGAGACAACGAGGCTGAGTCGGGCTGAGTATGCTAAACTAGAGAGAGCATCGCTGGCAAGGGGGCTACAACTACAACAAGATGGACATATTTGACCATCTTTAATTGTAATACACGTTTCAAAATGATGCCGAAGTAACAACATACTGATACCGGTTAGTAAAAACCATGAATTAATGCTTTGTCAAGTCTGCAGACAGACGGCAGGCGAAAAACCTTTTAAAATGCTTGTTTTCTAAATGGAGATTGGCTAAGCTAACGCAGTATATGCTCCGACCGTCCACACTCACAACAACGGCCTATACAGACATAAATAAAGCAGCGACTGTATTCACCATGACACAGGCAGTCTGTGGTTTGTACTTGTTTAACTTTTGTCTAGTTTCTGAACATATATGAGGAGCTGTGAGCTCTGAGTGCTAACAGCTAACGGCTGTGTTGTTTTTCTGGGGTCCTCTGAAGATCACGTCACGGCTCCGCCTACACTGCGTTACTATAGATACTACCCCAGTTCCTAAACTGTAATGGAAATGCGCCATAAAGTGAGCCAGTCCTAACGAGGCCCAGCCATACCGAGCGGGGCCGAGCGAGGCCGTGTAGTGGAAACGCGCCATAAGGTAGTGATGTGTCGGTCGCGAACGAGGGGAATCGAGTCGTACTTGGTGAGAGCCGTTCTTTTTATCGTTCAATCGTTGGTCCGCACTCACTGCCTGCCAAAATCCACTCGCCTTTTAAAAAGCTTGATTTTGTTCCCCAAACGTATTCTGTGAAGACCCGCCCCTACTCTGATTGGTAGGTTTCAGCACGAGGAGTGAGATGGGGTGGGTCTTAACGGAATACGAGAGAGAGAAGTCATAACAAGTGGTACAGGACAGGTAGACAACGTGTTTTTCGGATGGAAAATGAGCCAAACGCGAAAACGCAGCAGCATCTGGATTCACTTCAACCAAAACCCAGGCAGTGATGAAGCGCACCATTTGTAAAGGCAAAATATCCTTTAAAGCAGGGTCAACTAATAATCTCCATCGCCACTTAAAAACACAGTATCTAATATTAAGAGTTGCGTGAATTTCATTCAAGGCAAGGCAACTTTATTTACTTAACACATACAGAGGGTGTGACGAAGTTAACTTCGTCACTGTGGACGGCTTCGGGCCTGGTAACTCAGCACTTTAGTGAACAGTTTGCACTTTATTAGCGTGATTGCACAGTACCGTTTGGCATTACATATTTGCACATTTTACATAATTTATACTAATTATTGAGGTAGTATTTATGAACTGATTAAACCGTATTGATTGGAATGTCGTCTGGCAGGTGCTGGTCGGGTCCTCGGCTCCGCCTGAGAAGATAGGGGAGTAAGCGAGAGAGCGCCGAAAGTATTTATGCTGGTGTAAAAATGACAGCGGTTGAGAATAATCAGGGTGCAAATAATATGTTGAGGGTGTATGGGTCATGACGTTGGGTTGCATTGATTGTACGAGTTGCCACTGTGTGGAGTTGACATGTCACTCCCCCATGTCTGTTGCTGCTGATTGTGTGCACCTGGTGCCCTGTGTTGTCTCCTCCCCCCTCACCTGTGTCTTGTTGATTAATTAGTGTGTGTGTATTTAGGCTCTGTGGGTGTTTCTCAATCGCGAGTAAAGCTGCTTCAGAGCCACTATTTCAAGCATACTACGTCATCGAGTGCCGCCGAAGTACTGTTCCAATCTCCAGTATACTTGGAAATCTACCGAGCCCGGCGTACTCCGTTTGGAGAAATATCGAGTGTGCACATGAGTAGACTTCGCGGCCTTAAAATCCCCAGAATGCTTTGCGCACGGACCAATTTCCCCAAATCTGTGGCGGAAGATGTAAGGCGGGGCCTCTCATATGACGCACACCTGCACACTTGCTAGCGTGTTCCACACTTCGTTTTCCGAATGGCAGGAAGTATTCTTGACTCGCTTCTGAAGCAAGATGCTCGGCAGACATGTGCTACCAAGCAAGCGTACTCGCGATTGAGAAACACCCTGTGTTTCCTGTTTGTAATGTGGTGTGAGATCCTTGTGGCTGCAGGATGTGTTCAGGGAGAACAGCAGGATTGAGGCTGTGAACTATGTGCACATGATTTTAATAAATGCCCACACCGGGTTGTATTTGGGACGTTTTGCCTCTGCCTCCTTGCTTGGTCGGGCCGCTCAACGGTCAGTCTCACAGAGGGTAAATTCAAAGTAGTACATTCACTGACATGAATGACATGGATATGGCGCCACCTTGCGCCTAATCTGCATGTTTACAATGCAGATTATTGACATTAGGTCTGGCAATCATTATCCTGGTGATTATTTCGCAGATAAACCTATTAACCCCGCCCCCTTTAAAAAAAAAAAACGGCTCTTTTGAACGGCTCTTTTGAACGGCTCTTTGAAAGGAACGGAGCCATAAGATCCGGCTCCCTTCAAAGAGCCATAATTCCCATCACTAGACTGACACAGAGCGGGAGATCAGAGGCGGGGCTTAAGGGAAACTCAACTGCGCATCACTACATTAAGGTACCGGGCGCTACAGTGAAATGTTCTACTGCAACACTCCCCACACGCACATACACAGTACACCCGCGACATTGTCACATGATAGGTACCTGTCAGCCAATAAGACACGTTTATTTCCATGCAACTCTCTGGTTGGTCTGGTGTCTTGCCTCTGTTGCATTCACTGAACACGGAAAATTACACTCCTGCCGTCCTCTCTAGTGTCATGATGAGGTTCAGGTAAAGCACGGTTAATGTATTATATTATTGAGGGAGAATTGTCCGGGGCTACAGAAAAAAAAAGCCCCGGATGCCCAGGCCAGGCGACGCGCCTGGCTTCTCCTGAAGCCAGTCCCTAACGCAGCCTACACACGGCGGCGTGCGTTGCCGCTTGGCGGTGGGCGTGTCTTGAGCTTGGGGAGTTTACGCGAGCAACGCGACCAACAACCAATCACATGAATCTCCCGTGTCTCTCCCCAAGGGCTGGAAAATTGAAGAAGTGACCAGAAAGTCGGGTTTGTCAGCTGGAAAAAGCGATGTCTATTATTTTAGGTACTAAACGAACGGGGGCTTGCAAAACTTTTATCTGCTGCAGGACACAAGAGTTTGCGGAAACAAGACAGGAGTTGATAATTGGAAGGGGGGGTCTGTGTAAAGTTTGTGATGGGAAGGAGGGGGGGTTTCTGTTTGCAGCGGGGTAAAAAGGCTTTAAAAAGGCTCCCGTGTATGAATCTCACCATAGACATTAATGTCTAAAAAGCGATTTTTAATTAATGTCTATGGTGCTATTTTATGCAACATTGCTTGGTGGCTAAATATACTGTCTATGCCTGCTGTCCATTCAAACGAAGTACACTGGATATAAACTCCCCAAACAGGCGAAAACCTAGCAGTTTCACCCACTGTCTCTGCGACCTCCCTCCATGCCTAGCTCCTCCGGTTTGTATCCCGGTAGGTGAACAGGGACTGAAAGCACCGGGTGATTCCCTACCGCTACGATTATTTTCTCCTCCTTTTTTTGGCATATGAGGAAATGAACTGCGGTCTGGCTCTCCCAGCATACACGCGGTTTTATTGGCTAGCGCTTGTACTGGCAGATTTGCATGCGCGGGATTTGATTGGCTGACGCCTCCGCCTCAGCTTCAAAAGTAGAACATTGCTCTACTTTTGCAGCGAGCACCGCGAGGAAAGCTACGCTTTGCTCCCAGAATGCAGTTCGGCGAATCGTGACGTCACCCCATTCAAAGTGAATGGGCAGAAGCGTTGAAGTGTCAACACACGCCGCCGTGTGTAGGGGCCGTAACTCCGGGGACTTCCGGCCGGGGACTTCGGGTGGCAGTATTGCGTGAAGTTGTTTGCGGCCTGCCAGTAAACCCAAAGCAGAAGAAGAAGAAGTGACGTCAGCGGCTCCATTTGCCTAATCCTCCCCCAGGGACTTATTCCGGTGTGAACGCGATCTGCTCTTTAGTTCATCAGAACTAAAGAGTTCTGATGAACTAAGTACTGCAAAGTACTTGGTGTGAAAGCGCCTATTGTCTTTTTTCTTGTATCTTAATTCATTTTATTTGTATTTTACACTCTATCTTGTCTTTTCATTTACTTCCTGTAATTATATTATATACAATATTGATGTTTGTTTCTGTCAATCTACTGAGACAAACGTCTTTTGTGACATTGGGCTATATAACTAAACTTTGATTTGATTGTGTTAACTAACCCCTAGATTGAGAAAAACTAAACTAGACTCAATTGTATTTTATTAAACTACCTTACTGTCTTCCAGTAACAACATTTAAATGCTTCTTACACATTGACATAATCATAATAATATACTTAGTAATTATTATAATATTATACGAATAATAAACAACACAACAGTGCTTAAAGACCATGTTTAACAAGTTTAAATTAAAGTTGTTTTTGTGCTTCGCTTCGATTGTATCCTTCCAAGATGGCTGACGTCATGGATTGAATTGAGATTGGCATTATTAGAGTCTGTCGTTCTTGCAAATAATCCCAAACCACCTTCAGATGCACGAGGGAATCACAGGAAATGAGACTTCTTCTTCTGTGTTTCTGACACTGCTCTCTCAGTGTTGCATTGGTACCTACTTTCCTAAAGTAAAAGGTAAAAGGATCTTCTTCTTCCATGATGTTTGTGCTTCCCACTGAGCTGTATCCGCTGCGCCACATTTACTCTGAATTACAGATTTCACATCACAGCGGGGCGGAAACAGTGGAGAGGATCTTCAAAATGAACAAAACAAAGTCTGATTTACCTTTTCATTACAACCAGGTTTCTCTGATAGATGAGTCTGTTCGATATCGACTCATCCAAATGGTTTGATCCGGATAAGATGCACGACATTTCCTGGATTAGCTGAGCTGCGTTTTTGAGAAACATTCATTCCTAAACTTTAGAGGAGACAGAATGTTTGAAACATCTAGAAGTGGCAAACCAGCGGGCGATGACACAAACATAAGCACGTATTCCTCACCAACGTTTCACTTTAGCTCACGCAAACACACACACACACACACACACACACACACACACACACACACACACACACACACACACACACACACACACACACACACACACATGCATCATTCATGCTACCTTCAAATGAAATCATGCACATAGACTTGGCAACAATTGACTCACATACTATATACACACACACACACTTCCATCATTTCCCTCACAAATGTAAGCACTCACGCAGTCCACACTGTAAAGATACACACACAAACACACACACACACAAACACACACACACACACACACACACACACACACACACACACACACACACACACACACACACACATACACACACACACCCTGGGCAGCTGTTGAGTCAGTCAGTGGGTCCGTGGTAATACAGGGGGCTGATGGGAAGGCAGTTGAATGTTTAGCATCTGCAGCAGGGAGCGAACCCAGCATGGCTCCTACACACACACACACACACACACACACACACACACACACACACACACACACACACACACACACACACACACACACACACACACACACACACACACACACACACACACACACCCAGAGGGAACATTCAATAAAAAGTGAGGAAATTGAAGACGACTGGAAGAGAAACAGTAATATGATACAGTCTGAGACTTCATTCATACATTTCGGAAAATTAAAAGATGCGGCAAATTATTCTCAGTGGTGGAATAAAGTATTTTATATTCTAGAACGCTTTTCTATAAGAGGGTAGGCATCATGCTTCCTCATGTTGTATTGAAGAAGACTTGAAACTAGAGATATAGAGACCATAAACTCAACCTAAAAATGACTACTTTTACTGCTTTAACTATATTTTGATGCTAATATTTTTACTGTAACAGTGTATTCCTACACTCTGGTACTTCTACTCAAGTACAAGATCTGAGTACTTCCACTTTTACATGTCACTTGTTAGATGCTTTTATCCAAAGCGACTTACATACTCAATACTGTGGACAATCCCCACAGGAGCAATTTGGGGTGAAGTGTCTCAGGGACACAACGACATGCTGACTGCAGTGGGGTTTGAACCTGTGACCCCATGATCCGAACACCAGGGCACAACCCACTGCACCACACACCTCCCTTTTACTCAAGTACAAGACCTGAGTACTTCTCCCACCTCTGAATAAATGTAAATAAACTACATTAAAGAAGACTAATAAGGAAAATTAAATGTAGGCAAAAGCAAATTCTTCTTTTTACACAAGAAACAGTCTTATTTAATCCTCAAATGTACCTCTACTTCTTCGCAGTATAACCTTCACTACTGCAGGATATTTCAATATTCAAATCTGCCAGCCTTGGGTATGCTCACATTGATTTCTGAGTACTTAGCAAACAACTTATATAAGAAACCTTTCCCAGCCGGAGAGTGAGGAGAGAAGTGGAGACGTTTGACTGTCACCTGTCTCTGAATCAAGAGTTCAGTCAGTTCATTCAAAACCTTCTCCGTCTCAACGCTGCTTTAAGAGACTGAGGAACAATGCTTTAGTTTCATAAAGCAGAGATTTTCCACCCAGCATGTTTTTTAATTTGGTTAACAACATAAAATAATGCACTACGTTGTTGTTTCACTTCTGGATCATCTCCTCCTTGGCAATAAGTCGTCGGTCTTGTTGTCCAGAGACATGAGAGAGTTGAGTTTGTGCGACTGTTGCACACATGGACACAAAATGGACGTCCAGGCGTGAATAAGTTAAAAGAAAAAGTCTTTACTTACAACTACAACACAACCAAACACAAGCACATCACACACTCTCCTCGTCCACTTCACCTTAAAGATGCCATGTATTCAATAGGGATTCTCTATAGCAGCGGTTCCCAACCTTTTTCAGCTCAGGGCCCACTTAAGAATCTAAAAAATTGTTCGTGGCCCACATTCAACCATAAACAATAGGGAGGCTAAATACAGTTCTGATTGGTCCATTCAGAAAATGTGACACGTTGTAAATCCAGTAGAACAGACCGCTGTCAAGGACTGTAATGACCGTTGCTAAGGACTGTAATGACCGTTGCTAAGGAGGATCAAGAAAGAGAAAGGAAAAGAGGTTCAAATAAAAAAAAATCTTAATAATGAAATGTTTCCACACAAATCATAATATTTTGCAAATTAGGTTGGCAACCACTGCTCTACAGTATACACACTGTTGATATGTATATTGTTAGTGTTTATGTATATTTTCTATTACACATCATTTTGAATGTATGTGCAGCCGTGACAAAAACTCAAATTCGGATCCAAAAACTCAATCCCCTGGAGAACAAAGAGCACACATTACATCAAATAGAATATTTCTGCAGCGGTAAATTGAGAAGTAGACTAAAAGAAACCGTGCACAACACACGCTGTAATGAATCACGAGGCAACAACACATCATCCTCCGGGCTTAAGTCGTATCGACAGGTGTCGTCAACAGGGGGTTTAATCGGGTTTCTATTTTCGCCAGCAGCGTTTCTACCTGTGTTGTTGACGAGAGGACAGCTGAGTTTATGGATGAATTTGTGTTGGACATGGCAGGCGGCCGTGAATATGTGTGTGTGTGTGTGTGTGTGTGTGTGTGTGTGTGTGTGTGTGTGTGTGTGTGTGTGTGTGTGTGTGTGTGTGTGTGTGTGTGTGTGTGTTGCCTGTGGCGTTTCTCTCTGCCTGCCCACAGTGAGCTGTATCTGGATATATATTCACATCCACAGCACTGGACTTCACTTCTCTGTCTCGCCTCCAAAATTACAGCCACGCTTCAACGGATGATAACTTTTTATGGTTATTTTGCACCCAATTAGTCATCGAGAAAGCATTCAAACGGTACCTGATCTGAATCATTGACAAGGGGGAGTCATTAGGTATTCATTAAAGGGTTGTCAAGCACTCAGGAACATTAGGAAATAATACAATACGGACAACTTTAGGTAATTTGAGGTGAAGATTATATTGTTGTACGATAGGAGACAGAATACTTATGAGTCGGTCTGCCACATGTGTCCGAGGCTGAGAGGATCTTACAGGTTTTATACTATCTGTAACCCAAAAGTAAATATCACTTGACAATGTGACAATGAAGATGTGTACCATAAGGTGTTTATATTAACCTTATTTTAGTGTGCATGCGCCAACCATGCATGCCTGTTGCTCCTTATTTCTCAACTTTTAGCTTTCTTACTTTACGTAACGTGTTATTTATCTATGAGTAACTTCTATTAGTAACTTCTTAAGCTGTGCCCTTTCCAAACATTTCAGTAGAGAAAGATTTAGTTTGTTTTTCCGCCACTGCATTTCTGCTGGTATTCAATCAATCATAGCACTGTTTACACCAGGGGAAGTTGATGGCTCTGAAGCTGGCTGACATGGAGGTCAGAACAACAGATATGTCTCCTCTGAAACCCCCAAGAGGGACAGAAAGGATGCAGGATGAACTGAAGAGACGAAGAGGGAGAGCTGGGTTCAGATTATGGAGAAAATAAAATATAAGCTGTGTCTCCGTCTCATCGAGGGCAACGTACGATCACTGGTTACTGAAATGGACGAGCTAACGGTGTGAGCCAGGAGTCATAAGGAATATCTGGATTCTTGTTTAATGTGCTTTACGGAAACACCTGACGACAACGTTACCTTCGATTTCTTACGGACTGTTCTGGCAATGTTTCCATCAACAATGTTTCCATCAACAATGTTTCCTACGTTTCCTTTAATGGCTTCCAGACTGTTTGGGCTGACAAGGATTGCATCGAGACCTTCATCATGAGTCTGAGTCTTCATCATGTCTTCATCATGTCTTCATCATGAGCCTGAGTCTTCATCATGTCTTCATCATGTCTTCATCATGAGCCTGAGTCTTTATCATGTCTTCATCATGTCTACATCATGTCTTCATCATGAGCCTGAGTCTTCATCATGTCTTCATCATGTCTTCACCGTGAGTCTGAGTCTTCATCATGTCTTCATCATGTCTTCATCATGTCTTCATCATGTCTTCATCATGAGTCTGAGTCTTCATCATGTCTTCATCATGTCTTCATCATGTCTCACTGGGATAAATTAACTATTCTGATTGTGATAATGTAAGTGAACCTCGCCCTAGTCCCATAAGATCTAGCGTTCTCCATGAGGAAACAGTCTGATAGCAGCCTGTCTTTCCACAAACACTACCCAACATGACCTGATGATGAAGTCAGCTGTAAACAGAAGCCCTGCTGATGGTCATCTCCTGGATGTTTGGGTGCTTCCCTCTCCCTCCTGCTGAGGCTCTGTTTGAAGCCGCAGAGACTAATGAAGACAGCCTGATGACGGACTGCAACTCTTCATCCTTACTTTCATTTCATCGCTCTGAACTGATGAGTGACGGACAGAGGAGTTCAGAGGAGAGGAAACCCTGAGTGAGTGAGGCAGAACACGCTCTCACAAGATGAGACTGTTCAAACCAAATGAACCGTATTTAATTTTGTCTTAATTTACATTATTTAATTTCATATTCTGTTCTTGTACGTATCATATTCTATTTACATGTAAATAGACTTTTTGGTAACACTTTATATTAAGGTACACAAATTCACCACCAACTAGTTGTTCATTAACATGCAAATTAGCAGTATATTGGCTCTTTATTGGTCATTATAAAACACTTATTAATGCCTTATTCTGCATGACCATATTCTGCAAGTAATAAGCCATTAGTTGAGACTTTTTCCTCAATAACCCTCTAATTAGTGCTTATTGATTGCAAGTAAGGAAGTTGTTGTACATGAGTTAAGCCCCGAGCCTGTTTTTCAGGTTTCAGGCTCGAAAATGACATGCCCAAAACAAATGACTATAACTTAACTTCTAAAAGGGTTATATGAATAATTTCTTTTATCAAAGCAAGGTTACATCTGTGAGTTGGATATATAAGTGTCAGAATCAATATAGATTTTTCTCAGTCAGAGTAAATTCAGATGGAACATAGCAAAAAAAGGTAAATTCTTACCTCCGCCTAAAGAAAAAACATTACTTACAGTGAAAACCACCCTTGAATGATGGGATGGTAGACTAAAAGCTTTAGGAATCCAAACTATAACATATAATAAGTACCCCGTATCAAGATTGATGCAAAACAAGTGAAAATGTTTTCAGACCAGACTATCAAAATTGTGTATTACATTGAATTATCACCATAGGTATTCATTCCATCCAAAGAAAAAAAAAAAAAAAAAAAAGATTAAATTAAAAAAAGCATCCTTTGGGGCTTAACAGGTTAATATGCTTTGCTCAATATGGGCCTAATAAGGCAGCAGTACCATAAGAATAGTGATTCTCAATTCTCGTCTTCATCAAAACACGCATGTTGCTCACTTTTATTTGTGGCTCCACATCGATGTGTGTGTGCAGTAAATTACTCTGTCTGATGTTCTTCACACACACTTCCTGTCAAACAGTGACGGGAACTTCCTCCCTGCACATTTTTCTGACTTCCCAAATGAGGTGTTGTGGGGTCGGACATCATTTGTGCAACTTCCTGAAAAACGACAGAAATGACGAGGAGAGGAAATCTGCCTCCAGCTCGTTTTAGTATTTCTTCCCAAACGTCCTTTCATCACTTTTTGCGTGAACAACCGAGGATGAGAAAAGACTTTAGAAAGTGTGAAGAGTTTTTCTACATCTGTACGATTCATCACTTCGAGCTACTAAGACATATACAAGAACGTGTAAATGCATTGCCTCAATTGAAATTGTATTAATAATTAAATAACTAAAATATTTCATATCATTTTCATGTTGTTTTTCAATGTGGAGCCAATTTTAGACACTTTTTAATGACTGTATAGATTAGTATTGGCTGCACTCAATGACTTTAACCAATTTTAAACTAATACACCAGCACTTGCAATAGTTTGACTTATTTTCATTAAATAAACCTGCGTTTTCCTCGTTGTAACGTCATGTTTTATTGCAATTATTGTAAGTTGCTCTACATAAAGGTTAGCTAAATTAAATGTTATGTAGTAGTACAGCACTGCATCCTATATTAAAGGAATATCATGTTTTTTTATAATTACATATATTAAGTACAATTATACTTAAGTACAATAAGTGAGTAAATGTATCTTGTTTCATTCAAACACTGGTCTTTATGGGACTTGATAGTTATTTAATAATTCGTTTTTCAGTGTTTTTATCTGATATTAAGTTACGTTTTTTATGGAAATGTCTTTTTTATACACTTTCTTACAGATGATACAGTACATATGTGATTGTGTAAGCATATCGTCCACTTCATACACAGACAAATAAAATGTCATACAATCTAGTTTGTTACTTATTAACATTCAAGGCTTCTGCATGCACTCCTCTTTCATCATCAGACTCAAAATGGACAGTTTTGATTTGTTTTCAGTACCAAATTGATGCATCAGAATCATTTTATGCCCCTCATTCTTCTGTAAAACTCGGCTGTATTACCCACAATGCAACTCAACCGCCCAAAAATTGATGCTGTGTTTCTTCTTATTCCTTATTACACTGCCATGTTGCTCACTGTGAACCGCGTTCGACCGCGTAGCGTTTTCTCAAAGCTAGCTCTCAATGGTACCAAATCCTTACTTACTCCTTCATTAAACCAAGCACATTAAAGGTGGCATCTTTGCTAACTTAGTACTTTTGGTCAGTTATCATTCTCGGTCACAGCAATACAAAACTGGAACTCTCTACCCACTCAAATCAAAGACATACACACATATACCACCTTTACAGCTCACTTAAAGTGGACCTATCATGCTATATTTGAATAATATATTGTAGGGCCATACCTATATAAAACATGCCAAACAGATCATGCATTTTAGCCATGCCTCATTTTGCTCTATTTTGCTTTCCTCCAGCCTGTCTTTGCATGCGCTGCAGCTGACCACGCCCCCCTGCAAAGGAGGGGGGCGAGGCACGAGCGTCATGTTACCATGCTGTTACCATGCTGTTACCATGCTGTTACCATGCTGTTACCATGCCACGGCAACCTCTCATTCCCCTGATAGGTGGAGAGTTGGCCATATAGGCGGAGCTCCTCGTTCCTGACGTCAGAGAATTTTCAAATCTGGATCAGTTTTTATCAGATCCGTTGCAGACCCTTTTTTAGAGATTTGGGTATGGAGGAAAATAGAGAGGGTTGTGTTTTCTGACACTTGGTGAGTTCCCTGGAACACCGGGGACACATATTCATGTAGAAAAGACGTACAAAAGTGCATTTTGCATGATAGGTCCCCTTTAAAATGCATTTGATTGTTCTCTTTTATCCTTTTGCCTGTATCTACTTGTCTCTCATCCTTTCTTTATAACTATAGTGCTGTTGACGTATTGTGATTTTACAAAGGTGTCTATTATCATTTGGCCGGGGACAACAGCTGGAAATTAGCAATGTTGGCTAAAGCTGCTCCATTTACTGTTACGCGACTATAAACAAATAAACTAAACTAAACTAAATGTGCATTACCAAGATGTTTCTTAAAATGATGTTCAATGTGAATTTAAATATCGTTGGAATTGTTGACTTGGAGAGATCTGAAGAAGTGTCTCTTTCCCCTGCTTCATCTTTTCTCTGTGCTTTCCATGGTGCACTTTTACTGTTTTCACCCCGGAGTGAGCCGATCATTAAAGACATCTTCTGCTTGCATACATTAAGGATATATTCATGCATGTGTCTTTATAAAAACAAGGCGCTTCTCACACTCTGTCACGCTGGCAGGTGACGGGGAATTACAGAAGCGAGAGAGAGAAACTGAACGGGAGAATTGAAAGTGGCTCCTCGTAATGGAAAAGGCAATTCCAATCCAGCGTGATTAAGGCACAACAATAGCTGTCAGCTCATTACAGAGAATAATAAAATTCACATCACAGTGTCACTCTCACAAATGCCAACTTCAGACGCCAACTGTGATCCCCCCCCCCCCCCCCCCCCCTCTTTAAGAGGAAATTAGGATGGAGCTCTGGTGGAAACCCATCTGCTCCGACTCCTTCTCTCCAGTCTCTCAGAGGATTGTTTCAGACGAGAGGATGAAGAGGGCTTTATCCTCACTGTAATTAAAAGCATCAAATTAAGGAGGGAAAAGTTTTGTTTTTGTATGTGTGTCTTTGTGAGACCTGATTGATATTTACTGTTCATTTTTCTAACATTTTATACTCTCTCCTGCAGAGGACGAGTTACCTTTGGCTGTGTAGCATGTAGCATGTAGCATGTAGTAGGGGTTTCACCAACTAATCGACTAGTCGGCGCTGTAGGCCCTAGTCAACTAGTCGTGAACAAAATGGAGACACACGTGGGAGATGAGGATGCCGACATTGGCGCTGAGGTGCTGCAAAATGCTCCAGCAAAACACGTCCAACATTCAGGGGTACTCATTTTATGCGCAAATACGCCGCACCTATGCACTCTACAGTTTCAGTTTTCAGGGGGGGTGCTAGTGGATCGCCGGAGCTGTAGATTAACATTAACATGCTTATTGTAGTTGTAAGTGCAATGCCTTGCGGCCTGTAGCACCATCCTTGATGGAGCATAAGTGTGGGCTGGACCTGTATTTTACAGGAAAGGAGTGAGCAGAGGGTCGAGTTGTCCATTCTTGTTCTGTTTTCTGTGACTATCTTCCTCACCATGCTGAACACCCTCTCAGACTTTCAGTTGCGTGCGCTACTAAAGAGACGCGCTACCATGGAAACCAAACAATGGTGTAGCTGTATTAAAGTCCGAGTGGAAACAGTCCTGAGTAAATCTCATTTTGTCAGAAATCGGGAGAAATGCGGGAGAAATATGACCCCGGGAGGAAACCGGGAGAGGACAGTGAAATCGGGAGTCTCCCGCGGAAATCGGGAGGGTTGGCAAGTATGGTGGTGGGCACAAAACGCGAACCGCTTCCCCCGTTTAGCCAAGCTTTCCAGGAGCTACCTGGGTACACCAGCACCCCAAGTGAAACGGATGTTTTCCCTGGCAGGCAACACTGTCACCCGACAGCGGTCAAGCCTCCTTCCCTCACATGTTGATGCTTTTGTCTTCCTTAACGCAAACCAAAAAACCTGGAAGGGTGGACATCGTTATCGAGGAGGACAGTGACAGCGAGTAAAGTGTTGCGCAATGCGCACTGGATTTACGTTGCGTTTATGTTCTTAACATAGTTTTTGCAGTAGATTTGGTGAGTCCAGTTACTGTTTTTAATTTAATCAGCCATGTAACAGCATGTAACACAAATTAAAATGCTCCTTTGTTACAGTGTTTAACGTAACTGTATGAATTGCAATACAAAATACAGTTTTCCACCTCTCTTTGTGTGTCTTTATTATGACGTAACAACTAGTCGACTAGTCGACTACTATTTTGAAAAACGTGTCGACTAGTAAATATAGGTAGTTGTGAAACCCCTAGCATGTAGCACGTAGCATTTGTGAATGTCTTGGAATCAATCAACCAACGTGTATTCATATAGCCCAATATCAGACATTTGACCTTTGTCTCAGTTGACTCAGTTTCATTTTGGTAGCTTCCTGTGTTTGTTTAGTTCAAATAAAAACACGTACTTTACCCGTAACTCGTGTCCTTTCCCCATTCTTTTGTCATGGCCGAGAGCCAGACCATGACACAATTTTCACTCAAACAAAGACAGATTTGGCTAAACTTCCCTACCCATTTTTCTGTAATTCTCCGATTAAAAAAGGTTCATCTTATTGTCAACAAATCAATCAATGTATCCCTAACCATCCCACCAACAAATAATCTGTGTGATTTTCTGATACATCCTATTCCTCTTTGCCATATAGCCTCGTTAATAAATAAAATAATCCTGACTGTTTCCTCATTATTATTAACATGGAAACCTTAGTTTACTTCTCTTGTAAATACTTTGTAAAGAACCAATTTAGTTTGAATCTCCAGCTGAAAATAGTCCTCAACAAATGCACGTTTACTGATGTTTGAGTTGTATATATATGGAGGCGTGTGGTGTAGTGGGTTGTGCGTTTGTGTTGGGATCATGGGGTCACAGGTTCAAACCCCACTGCAGTCAGCATGTCGTTGTGTCCCTGAGACACTTCACCCCAAAGTGCTCCTGTGGGGATTGTCCACAGTA
>NW_022987550.1:1792394-1799894 GCF_902827165.1 Trematomus bernacchii
GGAAAAGCAGCTGAATATTTGAACTGCAAACTTTTGAACTAACTTGATGGTGAATCATCTGTCGCCATGCCAACGGCATTTTATGACATCCCATAATACGCTTAGATGTGTGGATGGCTGCATCGTTACCAAACCTGTGAAGTTTTGGGCCGTTTGGAGCATTTTCACTGAAGTTATGAGAAAAACCGTGTTTCATGGCGAGCCTTGTGTTACCATGGCAACGGTATTTGAAGAAACCCCATAATTGACATAGAGCTGTTGAGGGCTGGACCGGTCATATACAAGCGAAGTTTGGAGGACGATCGGACCGTGTCAATTGGACTTACAGCGACATCGTGCTTCATGGCGAGTGGTCCGTCGCCATGGCAACGGCATTTGATGACACCCCATAATACGGTTAGATGCGTTGATCAGCGACGTGCAGTCAGGGGAGGCAGGGGAGGCAGAGCCTCACCTGTCATACTCCAATGTAACAGAAAAACAACTAAAGAAAAACTAAATAGTAATAATAATAAAATGTCTCCACTGATCTGTGTTGTAAGTGTGATTTCTGTTTGATTCCAATCGCTTTTTATAGTCAAAATCAGCAAATTGGCCGAGCTCCGCTACAACTACATGGGAGCGATGAGATGTGAGGCAGGGACGAGCTCTGCCTCTCGTAAGCCCACAGTTAACTGACTGGAGCGCGGGCACTAATGTCGCGCGGGCACTTATTTTGTGAGCGCGCTCAAGCCAGGCTCATTTGCTTACTGTGGGCTCTGTGTGGGGTGAGGTGAGGCACAGATGAGCTCTGCCTCACCTCAGAATGCGTCACCCCACAGAAACTGGCTGGAAAGCGGGCCCTAAGCGCATGCCTGTTCCCATCTCACTGTAGGTCACCAATGTAATGTTTGTAGATCCCTTTATTACATTTATCCTCGCCATCCATAGTCTCTAAATAACTTATTTCACGTATATATGATATTTAGGCTCGCTGGTCTCATCGTACAACGGCAATGAAAATGCACCAGGGGAGGCAGCCATAACCTCTGCCGCACTGAAGGGGGCGCACATGAGCCCACAGGTTCTTGTTGCTGCTGTTATTCTACGCAGAGACGGTAGACGCAAACAACAAACTAGACTTTTATTTTGAAACTAGAGGGAGATAAGGAGGACTTTTACAAAAAAGTAATGGAGATTGTTGTCCAGAAGGATAGCATGGACTTCATCTTCAAGTCAAGGTAAGACCACAATTGTAATGAACATGGGATCTTACTAAGAAAGAACAATCCAATATTTAGATTTTGGGTATCCTTTTGTTGAACGGTCTGTTTAAAATGAATCGAAGCATCAGACTAAAAAAGCTTTTGAAAATAACCGAATATTTCGATTAAGGTCAAAATATATTATTTGTAAATCTGACTCTGAAAGAGTCAGTGCCTCACCAGCCATGAACCTCACCGCACGTCACTGGCGTTGATGGCTGCATCGTTACCAAACCTATGAAGTTTTGGGCCGTTTGAAGCATTTTCACTGAAGTTATGAGAAAACCGTGTTTCATGGCGAGGATTGTGTTGCCATGGCAACGGCATTTGAAGAAATCTCAAAACTGTCCCGTAGATGTCTTCACGGCTGGACTGTTAGCACACAAGTGAAGTTTGAGCACTTTTTGGAGAGAGAGAGAGAGATTGTGTGTGTGTGAGAGAGAGAGAGAGAGAGAGAGAGAGAGAGAGAGAGAGAGAGAGAGAGAGAGAGAGAGAGAGAGAGAGAGAGAGAGAGAGAGAGAGAGAATGTGTCTGTCTGTCTGAGAGAGAGAGAGAGAGAGAGAGAGAGAGAGTGTGTGTGTGTGAGTATGAAATGAACAGTTAGAACTGACTGCTGTCAGTTGGAGTGATGACATAATCGTGTTCCATTGCACAGGTGTTCATCGTTAAGCTAACGAGGTGCCTAGACTTCAAAGGTTTCATTGTTCTCAATGAGAGATGAACCTCTTACATGTGAACGTTTTGTGGAAGAACGATAACAGATATCTGTGAAATTTCAAAACGTGAAGCATGTCAAGGAAGTTGAGTATCTGAAGTGTAATTTTTGTGTACCTTCGGGTTAATAATGTGGCCTTTTTGGCAGTTTAAGAAAGGTGTGCGGCTGCTGCTGTGAGGAAATATCTGCCTGAAATTACAATGGGCGTTAATGGAGACATGTTGAACGTTTTTGTCACTTCATGCCCTCAAGAGGCATTTTGTTTAATTATTTTGCCTAATTATTTGTCATTTTTCAAGCTACGAGATGTTTTCCTACGTTTATCATGAAAAATTATGTCTCAAGAATGTAGGGTTTGGGAATTATGGCAGTTTTAAAAAAATATATGAAAGCACATTTCAAGATTTCTCACCCTCTAGCTGTGACATCACGCACTCTAGTTAATGTTAAAATCTGAAGAAAACCTCTTTAACAAGGTCTGAACAATGTTTAATATCTCTAAAAGTAAGAATCAGATTTAAAAGTTGTGTTACACGGATAATGTAAGAAAGATGTGTAACATTTGAGAGTTGGAATGAGGTTTCTGAGTGAAAGTATGAATGAACAGTGTGCAGTTGAAGTCGCATGAAGATTTGTTGAAGTGTGAAGAATATCTCCATTGACTTCAATGTTAAAAATTTGATGTATTATGGGATGTATCTCTGGAATTATGAAAGTTATGAATGATAAAAGTAATAGCAGTCGATTCCCGACCGAGCTGAACGTTTTGATGTTTGAACGGAGTTTCTGCGATGTTGAATGTGGGAGGAGAAGACCGGCAAAGTAATTGGACGGAATAATAATAATTATTTCGTCCGTGGAAGAACATATAGTGGGAATTCCCATTCCCACTAAATAATCATAACAAGTTACATTTAAAATGAAGAGACAAAATAAATTAGAATACTATTACTTATTACGTACTTATGAAAAGCTCTACTTTATGTTAACTCATGGCA
The DNA here is from genome assembly GCF_902827165.1 of Trematomus bernacchii. Lineage (NCBI taxonomy): Eukaryota > Metazoa > Chordata > Actinopteri > Perciformes > Nototheniidae > Trematomus > Trematomus bernacchii. Next base: position 1,795,352 of record NW_022987550.1, read on the forward strand.
GCTTTTGCCCTACATAGCTGTGTGTGTGTGTGTGTGTGTGTGTGTGTGTGTGTGTGTGTGTGTGTGTGTGTGTGTGTCTGTGTGTCTGTGTGTCTGTGTGTCTGTGTGTCTGTCTCTGTGTGTGTGTGTGTGTGTGTGTGTGTGTGTGTGTGTGTGTGTGTGTGTGTGTGTGTGTGTGTGTGTGTGTGTGTGTGTGTGTGTGTGTGTGTGTGTGTGTTGCAGGTTAAACCCTTGCTCTGCTTCCTCCACTTGTCCCAGTGGGCTCAAGGCTTACACACACACACACACACACACACACACACACACACACACACACACACACACACACACACACACACACACACACACACACACACACACACACACACACACACACACACACACACACCCTCACAGTGGTGATAAGGAGCTACTTAAGGGCACTTGAGCTCTCCCACTTGAACACTTGTTTGGAGGCTGTGAGCTCACAGAGAGCAAACAAACCCGCAGAGACGTGTGAATAAATATACACACACACACACGCACACACACACACACACACACACACATACGACTGATCCCTACACACACACATGCTTACACACGTGTTTTACGGAGGAAGAAGTACTCATGCTTCACTTAAGTAAAAGTATAAATACTGTGGTATTCGTATAAGTCAAAGTCCTGATTTGAATATTGAAAAATGAAAATGAATTTAATTTGTTTTTAAACCATTATCAGTTCAAATGAAGTACTCGGTATGCAGACTGGCTCTTTTGAAAGTACTATCGTGTTATGAAATATTATTTTACTTTTATTTATGAACAGACATAAGAAGTTCTCCGATCCTTTACTTAAGTGAAAATAAGAACTTAACATCTATTAAAAGTAAAAGTCTTTAGGTAGAAATGTTACTTATGTTGAAGTACAGTACTCCAAAGTAAAAGTACTCAGTACGCAGAATGGCTCTTTTCACATTAATATAGAGTTATAGTATAATATTTAGATTATGTATTTATCAACGGAAAATACATTTTAAAGCATTAACTTTCTCCTCCTCCTTGCCTCTTAGTAATGAGTTCGTCAGCGGGAGGCTGGAGCTCCACAGACAAATTAAAACTCAATTAAAATTAATTTCACGCTCTTTTATTGAGCTGATGAAAAAAGAAATGGGAGAGCGGCTCAGAGGAGACGAGAATAAAGAAAGAGAGGAGGAGAAAACAGGAGGGGCTGTAACGTTAACTCCTCCCTTGTGTGTGTGTGTGTGTGTGTGTGTGTGTGTGTGTGTGTGTGTGTGTGTGTGTGTGTGTGTGTGTGTGTGTGTGTGTGTGTGCGTGTGTGTGTGTGTGTGTGTGCGTGTGTGTGTGTGTGTGTGTGTGTGTGCGTGTGTGTCGGTTGAAAAATAGCCATAAAGCCAGAGGGGTCATTAAGATGAGATATTAAGGCCATACACTTCTGCACGCCACTAATGAAAATAATGTATAGTTGTACTTTCACGTGGCCTCCGTCATCATTCATAAATACAGCGTGAATCCGAAGACCCCTCCTCACACTGTCAGATAAACTCAAGTGTCCCGTTATCGTGCTGCCTGTGTGAGGATTTTAATTGTTGAATTGAAAGTAAAAGTGGATTTTCTTGCAGTAATCATTCATGCAGGGTTTGGGTTAGTCGAGACAACTTTTCTCGTGCACTGTTCGTAGATTAACATTCTGAAATGTCCCGGATATGATCATACGTAGGCAAGGTGGGAAGTAACTAAGTATATTTACTATTTTGAGGTACTTAAGTATTTCCATTTAATGCTACTTTAAACTTCTACTCCACTACATGTATCTAACAGCTTGAGCTACTTTTAACGATCTCTAACAGTTAAAGGTTGGGTAGGTAAGTTTGAGAAACCGGCTCGAGATACACTTTTTGTTATATTCCATGGAATGCTCTTAACATCCCGATAGCAATGAATATCTAAAGTGCTTTGACAAGAAATCCATAAAAAAATGTCATCTGTGGAAGAAGTAGTACTGTAAAAAGCACGACCAATCATCTGAGCCGGCCCGGCTAAAATAACTGGATGGCCTACCTGCCTGTCAGCCTTCCATCTGTGCACAAACTTATCTCGTGCCCTCATTGGTCATGTGCGCGTTCGTGTGTGTTGGAGAAGGGGCTCTGTAAGGAAGTGGCAGATTTTCTCCGGTTGTGTATTTTCAAATTCTAGCGCACTCAAGCTGGTTTCTCCAAAATTACCTACCCCACCTTTAACCTCTTAAGCCCTGAGCCTGTTTTTCAGGTCTCAGGCTCGAAAATGACATTCCCAGAACAAATGACCATATCTTCCCTTCTAAAAGGGTTAAATTAATAATCTTTGTTCTCAAAGTAATGATAAACCTGTGAGTTGGATGTAGAAGAGCCAGAATCAATATAGATGTTTTTTATTTTAAAGAAAATTCAGATTTTACATAGTAAAAAACTGTAAATTATAGTGTCCGTCCAAAAATTCTTTTTTACTTATAGTGAAAACTACCCTTGGATGATGGGTTAGTAGACTAAAAGCTTTAGGAATCCAAAGTACAACATATAATAAGTACCCTGTATCAAGATTGATACAAAACAAGTGAAATTTGACCTTTTTAGAGAGATTTAGCCAAAAAACCCCACTTCTGGGGTCATTTGGGTGGATTTGACCTATCTCTGGCCCCCCTTGCTCGATTTTGATGAATGAAATCTCTTTATAACCGCTAGAGCCAATGGAATCGAGGGAAAGTTATATACACACCAAAACGTTAACAAATAAGGAGTGAGAGTGACGCGTTACCAAAACCGGAAGCTGCATACACTCTGGTGGCTACCATTAGCAGCTAACTTTTCCGTTCCGATTTTTACATAAAAAATGGAATTATGGATTATAAATAATTTTTTCAAAGGCACAGGTACATTATCAACCTATGGATCAACAGTTGTAGCATTTTTCTTTTTCGTTTTAATGCCATTGAACACGTCTTTTGACCTAATTGACAGCTACGGTGAGACGATCTGCCGTAAAAGCTCCGTAAAGGTACGTGTTGTGATGTCTGTGTTTGCTTCCCCTGTCGCAAGTTCGGATCGCTCAGTGATGATACTATACCTAAATAATCAGTGGAGTCTCAGCTTTAATCGGCTATATTGTATGTGCAGCTACGATAAGTAATAAGGGTATTTTTATCTTGAATTGTGTGCCGCAGTGCGTTAGAATCTTTTCGCTCAGGGGTCATTTAAACGCTTCTTATGAGACTTGTGTTTTGTTTTGGTAAAAATTGTTCATATCTTCAGTTAGCTGAGATTCTTCCCGTTAATCTGGTGCTACACATTAATAGTTTCATAAATGTTAAGAAGCCCTGAGACATTATCTCGAAAAAAAAAAACGGTGGGAGGGGTCCAATGGGGGGACCGCCGTGCTTAAGAGGTTAAGTGGACTCTCCTTTTAAGCCATAAAAGAGCACACTTATTTAAATATTTTACAAAAAGTAAATCACGACTTTGTTCGTCTCAGCAGTAAAATGCTACTCAATGCAATGATACATGTCAGATATACAAATATAATTATATACACACACTTAAAGGCAGTTTTCTGCACGATGAGTACTTTTATACTTTAGGTACATTTTGCTGATAATACTTGTGTACTTTTACTTAGCTACGATTGTCTACGCAGGACTTTTACCTAAAGGTCATCTTTTATTATCAAAAATAGACATGTTACGCTTTATTTCAATTACATAAAGTATTTACACCACAAAACAAAGACACACATTTAAGTCATAATATTTTCATAATATACGATACCGTGGAAAAAACAGACAAAACATAAAAACAAGAATAAATATACGATATATAACAAAAAAGAACCATCACTTTCAGGCATATTGATATAATTTATTTTTATTGAAACAAATAATAAACACAAAAAATAAAACAAACTCTCCTCCACAAAGACCTAAATTATGTAAACCAATAAACAAGAACAACATACCAAACTCAAACAAATCAACAAATCAATTTGAACCAATCAAAACAAACCTTTTCCACTGAAAAATAGTGTCATTTTTCAAAGTTAAAGCAAACTGGATACCCGAACCAAGCCTGTCTATTTCAACGTGATTAGTTTTGTTTATTTAATGTTACTATTTAAGCGGAGGACTTAATCAACCTCATTTTTTATTGAACTGAACTGAATTTTCTGGACTCTAGTCTGAATGTCTACAAAAGAAAGAAGCCGTAGTGCAGTTTTAGTTTTGATGCTCTTTGTGGATTTTCTGTCCATGCAGATATTCTGTGCTTAGTGATTGGGAATGAAAGTGGAAACAGGGAATCTTCAGCCAGGAAATCGCTGCTGTGTCCTGTGTTTACCGTACTAATGCATCTGTGACGTTTTGTTACTATCATACACCATGTGGAATAACATCCTGCATTCATTATCATTGCTCTGTTTGTTTTCATGGCAGAAATCAGGGATATAAACAACGATAACAATGCCATTTTATAAAGGATAAGTTCAGATATTATGGCAAATATTTCCACGTAGTGATC